>NW_027150171.1:0-71557 GCF_031143425.1 Pleurodeles waltl | reverse complement strand
AATCTGAGAGGAGCCACAAATTTCCTTCTACCCAGCGTTCCCCCAAGTCTCCCGATAAAAATGATACCTCACTTGCGTGGGTAGGCCTAGCGCCCGCGACAGGAAACACCCCAAAGCGCAACGTGGACACATCCAAAATTTTGGAAGAAAACAGAGGTATTTTTTGCGAAGTGCCTACCTGTAGATTTTGGCCTCTAGCTCAGCCGGCACCTAGGGAAACCTACCAAACCTGTGCATTTCTGAAAACTAGAGACCTAGGGGAATCCAAGGAGGGGTGACTTGTGGGGCTCGGACCAGGTTCTGTTACCCAGAATCCTTTGCAAACCTCAAAATTTGGCTAAAAAAACACATGTTCCTCACATTTCTGTGGCAGAAAGTTCTGGAATCTGAGAGGAGCCACAAATTTCCTTCTACCCAGCGTTCCCCCAAGTCTCCCGATAAAAATGATACCTCACTTGCGTGGGTAGGCCTAGCGCCCGCAACAGGAAACACCCCAAAGCGCAACGTGGACACATCCAAAATTTTGGAAGAAAACAGAGGTATTTTTTGCGAAGTGCCTACCTGTAGATTTTGGCCTCTAGCTCAGCCGGCACCTAGGGAAACCTACCAAACCTGTGCATTTCTGAAAACTAGAGACCTAGGGGAATCCAAGGAGGGGTGACTTGCGGGGCTCGGACCAGGTTCTGTTACCCAGAATTCTTTGCAAACCTCAAAATTTGGCTAAAAAAACACATGTTCCTCACATTTCTGTGGCAGAAAGTTCTGGAATCTGAGAGGAGCCACAAATTTCCTTCTACCCAGCGTTCCCCCAAGTCTCCCGATAAAAATGATACCTCACTTGCGTGGGTAGGCCTAGCGCCCGCGACAGGAAACACCCCAAAGCGCAACGTGGACACATCCAAAATTTTGGAAGAAAACAGATGTGTTTTTTGCGAAGTGCCTACCTGTAGATTTTGGCCTCTAGCTCAGCCGGCACCTAGGGAAACCTACCAAACTGTGCATTTCTGAAAACTAGAGACCTAGGGGAATCCAAGATGGGGTGACTTGCGGGGCTCGGACCAAGTTCTGTTACCAGAATCCTTTGCAAACCTCAAAATTTGGCTAAAAAAACACATGTTCCTCACATTTCTGTGGCAGAAAGTTCTGGCATCTGAGAGGAGCCACAAATTTCCTTCCACCCAGCGTTCCCCCAAGTCTCCCGATAAAAATGATACCTCACTTACGTGGGTAGGCCTAGCGCCCGCGACAGGAAACACCCCAAAGCGCAACGTGGACACATCCAAAATTTGGAAGAAAACAGATGTGTTTTTTGCGAAGTGCCTACCTTCAGATTTTGGCCTCTAGCTCAGCCGGCACCTAGTGAAACCTACCAAACCTGTGCATTTCTGAAAACTAGAGACCTAGGGGAATCCAAGGAGAGGTGACTTGCGGGGCTCGGACCAGGTTCTGTTACCCAGAATCCTTTGCAAACCTCAAAATTTGGCTAAAAAAACACATGTTCCTCACATTTCTGTGGCAGAAAGTTCTGGAATCTGAGAGGAGCCACAAATTTCCTTCTACCCAGCGTTCCCCCAAGTCTCCCGATAAAAATGATACCTCACTTGCGTGGGTAGGCCTAGCTCCCGCGACAGAAAGCACCCCAAAGCGCAACGTGGACACATCCAAAACTTTGGAAGAAAACAGAGTTATTTTTTGCGAAGTGCCTACCTGTAGATTTTGGCCTCTAGCTCAGCCGGCACCTAGGGAAACCTACCAAACCTGTGCATTTCTGAAAACTAGAGATCTAGGGGAATCCAAGATGGGGTGACTTGCGGGGCTCGGACCAGGTTCTGTTACCCTGAATCCTTTGCAAACCTCAAAATTTGGCTAAAAAAACACATGTTCCTCACATTTCTGTGGCAGAAAGTTCTGGCATCTGAGAGGAGCCACAAATTTCCTTCCACCCAGCGTTCCCCCAAGTCTCCCGATAAAAATGATACCTCACTTGCGTGGGTAGGCCTAGCGCCCGCGACAGGAAACACCCAAAGCGCAACGTGGACACATCCAAAATTTTGGAAGAAAACAGAGGTGTTTTTTGCGAAGTGCCTACCTGTAGATTTTGGCCTCTAGCTCAGCCGGCACCTAGGGAACCCTACCAAACCTGTGCATTTCTGAAAACTAGAGACCTAGGGGAATCCAAGATGGGGTGACTTGGGGGGCTCGGACCAGGTTCTGTTACCCAGAATCCTTTGCAAACCTCAAAATTTGGCTAAAAATACACATGTTCCTCACATTTCTGTGGCAGAAAGTTCTGGAATCTGAGAGGAGCCACAAATTTCCTTCCACACACCGTTCCCCCAAGTCTCCCGATAAAAATGATACCTCACTTGCGTGGGTAGGCCTAGCGCCCGCGACAGGAAACACCCCAAAGCGCAACGTGGACACATCCAAAATTTTGGAAGAAAAGAGAGGTGTTTTTTGCGAAGTGCCTACCTGTAGATTTTGGCCTCTAGCTCAGCCGGCACCTAGGGAAACCTACCAAACCTGTGCATTTCTGAAAACTAGAGACTTAGGGGAATCCAAGATGGGGTGACTTGCGGGGCTCGGACCAGGTTCTGTTACCCAGAATCCTTTGCAAACCTCAAAATTTGGCTAAAAAAACACATGTTCCTCACATTTCTGTGGCAGAAAGTTCTGGAATCTGAGAGGAGCCACAAATTTCCTTCCACCCAGCGTTCCCCCAAGTCTCCCGATAAAAATGATACCTCACTTGCGTGGGTAGGCCTAGCGCCCGCGACAGGAAACACCCCAAAGAGCAACGTGGACACATCCAAAATTTTGGAAGAAAACAGAGGTGTTTTTTGCGAAGTGCCTACTTGTAGATTTTGGCCTCTAGCTCAACCGGCACCTAGGGAAACCTACCAAACCTGTGCATTTCTGAAAACTAGAGACCTAGGGGAATCCAAGATGGGGTGACTTGCGGGGCTCGGACCAGGTTCTGTTACCCAGAATCCTTTGCAAACCTCAAAATTTGGCTAAAAAAACACATGTTCCTCACATTTCTGTGGCAGAAAGTTCTGGGATCTGAGAGGAGCCACAAATTTCCTTCCACCCAGCGTTCCCCCAAGTCTCCCGATAAAAATGATACCTCACTTGCGTGTGTAGGCATACCGCCCGCGACAGGAAACACCCCAAAGCGCAACGTGGACACATCCAAAATTTTGGAAGAAAACAGAGGTGTTTTTTGCGAAGTGCCTACCTGTAGATTTTGCCCTCTAGCTCAGCCGGCACCTAGGGAAACCTACCAAACCTGTGCATTTCTGAAAACTAGAGATCTAGGGGAATCCAAGATGGGGTGATTTGCGGGGCTCGGACCAGGTTCTGTTACCCAGAATCCTTTGCAAACCTCAAAATTTGGCTAAAAAAACACATGTTCCTCACATTTCTGTGGCAGAAAGTTCTAGCATCTGAGAGGAGCCACAAATTTTCTTCCACCCAGCGTTCCCCCAGGTCTCCCGATAAAAATGATACCTCACTTGCGTGGGTAGGCCTAGCGCCCGCGACAGGAAACCCCCCAAAGCGCAACGTGGACACATCCAAAATTTTGGAAGAAAACACAGGTGTTTTTTGCGAAGTGCCTACCTGTAGATTTTGGCCTCTAGCTCAGCCGGCACCTAGGGAAACCTACCAAACCTGTGCATTTCTGAAAACTAGAGACCTAGGGGAATCCAAGGAGGGGTGACTTGCGGGGCTCGGACCAGGTTCTGTTACCCAGAATCCTTTGCAAACCTCAAAATTTGGCTAAAAAAACACATGTTCCTCACATTTCTGTGGCAGAAAGTTCTGGCATCTGAGAGGAGCCACAAATTTCCTTCCACCCAGCGTTCCCCCAAGTCTCCCGATAAAAATGATACCTCACTTGCGTGGGTAGGCCTAGCGCCCGCGACAGGAAACACCCCAAAGCGCAACGTGGACACATCCAAAATTTTGGAAGAAAACAGAGATGTTTTTTGCGAAGTGCCTACCTGTAGATTTTGGCCTCTAGCTCAGCCGGCACCTAGGGAAACCTACCAAACCTGTGCATTTCTGAAAACTAGAGACCTAGGGGAATCCAAGGAGGGGTGACTTGCGGGGCTCGGACCAGGTTCTGTTACCCAGAATCCTTTGCAAACCTCAAAATTTGGCTAAAAAAACACATGTTCCTCACATTTCTGTGGCAGAAAGTTCTGGAATCTGAGAGGAGCCACAAATTTCCTTCTACCCAGCGTTCCCCCAAGTCTCCCGATAAAAATGATACCTCACTTGCGTGGGTAGGCCTAGCGCCCGCGACAGGAAACACCCCAAAGCGCAACGTGGACACATCCAAAATTTTGGAAGAAAACAGAGGTATTTTTTGCGAAGTGCCTACCTGTAGATTTTTGGCCTCTAGCTCAGCCGGCACCTAGGGAAACCTACCAAACCTGTGCATTTCTGAAAACTAGAGATCTAGGGGAATCCAAGATGGGGTGACTTGCGGGGCTCGGACCAGGTTCTGTTACCCAGAATCCTTTGCAAACCTCAAAATTTGGCTAAAAAAACACATGTTCCTCACATTTCTGTGGCAGAAAGTTCTGGCATCTGAGAGGAGCCACAAATTTCCTTCCACCCAGCGTTCCCCCAAGTCTCCCGATAAAAATGATACCTCACTTGCGTGGGTAGGCCTAGCGCCCGCGACAGGAAACACCCCAAAGCGCAACGTGGACACATTAAAAATTTTGGAAGAAAACAGAGGTGTTTTTTGCGAAGTGCCTACCTGTAGATTTTGGCCTCTAGGTCAGCCGGCACCTAGGGAAACCTACCAAACCTGTGCATTTCTGAAAACTAGAGACCTAGGGGAATCCAAGATGGGGTGACTTGCGGGGCTCGGACCAAGTTCTGGTACCCAGAATCCTTTGCAAAATTCAAAATTTGGCTAAAAAAAACACATGTTCCTCACATTTCTGTGGCAGAAAGTTCTGGCATCTGAGAGGAGCCACAAATTTCCTTCCACCCAGCGTTCCCCCAAGTCTCCCAATAAAAATGATACCTCACTTACGTGGGTAGGCCTAGCGCCCGCGACAGGAAACACCCCAAAGCGCAACGTAGACACATCCAAAATTTTGGAAGAAAACAGAGGTGTTTTTTGCGAAGTGCCTACCTGCAGATTTTGGCCTCTAGCTCAGCCGGCACCTAGTGAAACCTACCAAACCTGTGCATTTCTGAAAACTAGAGACCTAGCGGAATCCAAGGAGTGGTGACTTGCGGGGCTCGGACCAGGTTCTGTTACCCAGAATCCTTTGCAATCCTCAAAATTTGGCTAAAAAAACACATGTTCCTCACATTTCTGTGGCAGAAAGTTCTGGAATCTGAGAGGAGCCACAAATTTCCTTCCACCCAGCGTTCCCCCAAGTCTCCCGATAAAAATGATACCTCACTTGCGTGGGTAGGCCTAGCGCCCGCGACAGGAAACACCCCAAAGCGCAACGTGGACACATCCAAAATTTTGGAAGAAAACAGAGGTGTTTTTTGCGAAGTGCCTACTTGTAGAGTTTGGCCTCTAGCTCAACCGGCACCTAGGGAAACCTACCAAACCTGTGCATTTCTGAAAACTAGAGACCTAGGGGAATCCAAGATGGGGTGACTTGCGGGGCTCGGACCAGGTTCTGTTACCCAGAATCCTTTGCAAACCTCAAAATTTGGCTAAAAAAACACATGTTCCTCACATTTCTGTGGCAGAAAGTTCTGGAATCTGAGAGGAGCCACAAATTTCCTTCCACCCAGCGTTCCCCCAAGTCTCCCGATAAAAATGATACCTCACTTACGTGGGTAGGCCTAGCGCCCGCGACAGGAAACACCCCAAAGCGCAACGTGGACACATCCAAAATTTTGGAAGAAAACAGAGGTGTTTTTTGCGAAGTGCCTACCTGTAGCTTTTGGCCTCTAGCTCAGCCGGCACCTAGTGAAACCTACCAAACCTGTGCATTTCTGAAAACTAGAGACCTAGGGGAATCCAAGGAGTGGTGACTTGCGGGGCTCGGACCAGGTTCTGTTACCCAGAATCCTTTGCAATCCTCAAAATTTGGCTAAAAAAACACATGTTCCTCACATTTCTGTGGCAGAAAGTTCTGGAATCTGAGAGGAGCCACAAATTTCCTTCCACCCAGCGTTCCCCCAAGTCTCCCGATAAAAATGATACCTCACTTGCGTGGGTAGGCCTAGCGCCCGCGACAGGAAACACCCCAAAGCGCAACGTGGACACATCCAAAAATTTTGGAAGAAAACAGAGGTGTTTTTTGCGAAGTGCCTACCTTTAGATTTTGGCCTCTAGCTCAGCCGGCACCTAGGGAAACCTACCAAACCTGTGCATTTCTGAAAACTAGAGACCTAGGGGAATCCAAGGAGGAGTGACTTGCGGGCTCGGACCAGGTTCTGTTACCCAGAATCCTTTGCAAACCTCAAAATTTGGCTAAAAAAACACATGTTCCTCACATTTCAGTGGCAGAAAGTTCTGGAATCTGAGAGGAGCCACAAATTTCCTTCTACCCAGCGTTCCCCCAAGTCTCCCGATAAAAATGATACCTCACTTGCGTGGGTAGGCCTAGCGCCCGCGACAGGAAACACCCCAAAGCGCAAAGTGGACACATCCAAAATTTTGGAAGAAAACAGAGGTATTTTTTGCGAAGTGCCTACCTGAAGATTTTGGCCTCTAGCTCAGCCGGCACCAAGGGAAACCTACCAAACCTGTGCATTTCTGAAAACTAGAGATCTAGGGGAATCCAAGGAGGGGTGACTTGCGGGGCTCGGACCAGGTTCTGTTACCCAGAATCCTTTGCAAACCTCAAAATTTGGCTTAAAAAACACATGTTCCTCACATTTCTGTGGCAGAAAGTTCTGGAATCTGAGAGGAGCCACAAATTTCCTTCTACCCAGCGTTCCCCCAAGTCTCCCGATAAAAATGATACCTCACTTGCGTGGGTAGGCCTAGCGCCCGCGACAAGAAGCACCCCAAAGCGCAACGTGGACACATCCAAAATTTTGGAAGAAAACAGAGGTGTTTTTTGCGAAGTGCCTACTTGTAGAGTTTGGCCTCTAGCTCAACCGGCACCTAGGGAAACCTACCAAACCTGTGCATTTCTGAAAACTAGAGACCTAGGGGGAATCCAAGATGGGGTGACTTGCGGGGCTCGGACCAGGTTCTGTTACCCAGAATCCTTTGCAAACCTCAAAATTTGGCTAAAAAAACACATGTTCCTCACATTTCTGTGGCAGAAAGTTCTGGAATCTGAGAGGAGCCACAAATTTCCTTCCACCCAGCGTTCCCCCAAGTCTCCCGATAAAAATGATACCTCACTTGCGTGGGTAGGCCTAGCGCCCGCGACAGGAAACACCCCAAAGCGCAACGTGGACACATCCAAAATTTTGGAAGAAAACAGAGGTGTTTTTTGCGAAGTGCCTACCTGTAGCTTTTGGCCTCTAGCTCAGCCGGCACCCAGGGAAACCTACCAAACCTGTGCATTTCTGAAAACTAGAGATCTAGGGGAATCCAAGATGGGGTGACTTGCGGGGCTCGGACCAGGTTCTGTTACCCTGAATCCTTTGCAAACCTCAAAATTTGGCTAAAAAAACACATGTTCCTCACATTTCTGTGGCAGAAAGTTCTAGCATCTGAGAGGAGCCACAAATTTCCTTCCACCCAGCGTTCCCCCAGGTCTCCCGATAAAAATGATACCTCACTTGCGTGGGTAGGCCTAGCGCCCGCGACAGGAAACCCCCCAAAGCGCAACGTGGACACATCCAAAATTTTGGAAGAAAACAGAGGTGTTTTTTGCGAAGTGCCTACCTGTAGATTTTGGCCTCTAGCTCAGCCGGCACCTAGGGAAACCTACCAAACCTGTGCATTTCTGAAAACTAGAGACCTAGGGGAATCCAAGGAGGGGTGACTTGCGGGGCTCGGGACCAGGTTCTGTTACCCAGAATCCTTTGCAAACCTCAAAATTTGGCTAAAAAAACACATGTTCCTCACATTTCTGTGGCAGAAAGTTCTGGAATCTGAGAGGAGCCACAAATTTCCTTCTACCCAGCGTTCCCCCAAGTCTCCCGATAAAAATGATACCTCACTTGCGTGGGTAGGCCTAGCGCCCGCGAGAGGAAACACCCCAAAGCGCATCGTGGACACATCCAAAATTTTGGAAGAAAACAGAGGTATTTTTTGCGAAGTGCCTACCTGTAGATTTTGGCCTCTAACTCAGCCGGCACCTAGGGAAACCTACCAAACCTGTGCATTTCTGAAAACTAGAGATCTAGGGGAATCCAAGATGGGGTGACTTGCGGGGCTCGGACCAGGTTCTGTTACCCAGAATCCTTTGCAAACCTCAAAATTTGGCTAAAAAAACACATGTTCCTCACATTTCTGTGGCAGAAAGTTCTGGCATCTGAGAGGAGCCACAAATTTCCTTCCACCCAGCGTTCCCCCAAGTCTCCCGATAAAAATGATACCTCACTTGCGTGGGTAGGCCTAGCGCCCGCGACAGGAAACACCCCAAAGCGCAACGTGGACACATCCAAAATTTTGGAAGAAAACAGAGGTGTTTTTTGCGAAGTGCCTACCTGTAGATTTTGGCCTCTAGCTCAGCCGGCACCTAGGGAAACCTACCAAACCTGTGCATTTCTGAAAACTAGAGACCTAGGGGAATCCAAGGAGGGGTGACTTGCGGGGCTCGGACCAGGTTCTGTTACCCAGAATTCTTTGCAAACCTCAAAATTTGGCTAAAAAAACACATGTTCCTCACATTTCTGTGGCAGAAAGTTCTGGAATCTGAGAGGAGCCACAAATTTCCTTCTACCCAGCGTTCCCCCAAGTCTCCCGATAAAAATGATACCTCACTTGCGTGGTTAGGCCTAGCGCCCGCGACAGGAAACACCCCAAAGCGCAACGTGGACACATTAAAAATTTTGGAAGAAAACAGAGGTGTTTTTTGCGAAGTGCCTACCTGTAGATTTTGGCCTCTAGCTCAGCCGGCACCTAGGGAAACCTACCAAACCTGTGCATTTCTGAAACCTAGAGACCTAGGGGAATCCAAGGAGGGGTGACTTGCGGGGCTCGGACCAGGTTCTGTTATCCAGAGTCCTTTGCAAACCTCAAAATTTGGCTAAAAAAACACATGTTCCTCACATTTCTGTGGCAGAAAGTTCTGGAATCTGAGAGGAGCCACAAATTTCCTTCCCCCCAGCGTTCCCCCAAGTCTCCCGATAAAAATGATACCTCACTTGCGTGGGTAGGCCTAGCGCCCGCGACAGGAAACACCCCAAAGCGCAACGTGGACACATCCAAAATTTTGGAAGAAAACAGAGGTGTTTTTTGCAAAGTGCCTACCTGTAGATTTTGGCCTCTAGCTCAGCCGGCACCTAGGGAAACCTACCAAACCTGTGCATTTCTGAAAACTAGAGATCTAGGGGAATCCAAGGAGTGGTGACTTGCGGGGCTCGGACCAGGTTCTGTTACCCAGAATCCTTTGCAATCCTCAAAATTTGGCTAAAAAAACACATGTTCCTCACATTTCTGTGGCAGAAAGTTCTGGAATCTGAGGGGAGCCACAAATTTCCTTCTACCCAGCGTTCCCCCAAGTCTCTCGATAAAAATGATACCTCACTTGCGTGGGTAGGCCTAGCGCCCGCGACAGGAAACACCCCAAAGCGCAACGTGGACACATCCAAAATTTTGGAAGAAAACAGAGGTATTTTTTGCGAAGTGCCTACCTGTAGATTTTGGCCTCTAGCTCAGCCGGCACCTAGGGAAACCTACCAAACCTGTGCATTTCTGAAAACTAGAGATCTAGGGGAATCCAAGGAGGGGTGACTTGCGGGGCTCGGACCAGGTTCTGTTACCCAGAATCCTTTGCAAACCTCAAAATTTGCCTTAAAAAACACATGTTCCTCACATTTCTGTGGCAGAAAGTTCTGGAATCTGAGAGGAGCCACAAATTTCCTTCCACCCAGCGTTCCCCCAAGTCTCCCGATAAAAATGATACCTCACTTGCGTGGGTAGGCCTAGCGCCCGCGACAGGAAACACCCCAAAGCGCAACGTGGACACATCCAAAATTTTGGAAGAAAACAGAGGTGTTTTTTGCGAAGTGCCTACCTGTAGATTTTGGCCTCTAGCTCAGCCGGCACCTAGGGAAACCTACAAAACCTGTGCATTTCTGAAAACTAGAGACCTAGGGGAATCCAAGGAGGGGTGACTTGTGGGGCTCGGACCAGGTTCTGTTACCCAGAATCCTTTGCAAACCTCAAAATTTGGCTAAAAAACACATGTTCCTCACATTTCAGTGGCAGAAAGTTCTGGAATCTGAGGGGAGCCACAAATTTCCTTCTACCCAGCGTTCCCCCAAGTCTCCCGATAAAAATGATACCTCACTTGCGTGGGTAGGCCTAGCGCCCACGACAGGAAACACCCCAAAGCGCAACGTGGACACATCCAAAATTTTGGAAGAAAACAGAGGTGTTTTTTGCGAAGTGCCTACCTGTAGATTTTGGCCTCTAGCTCAGCCGGCACCTAGGGAAACCTACAAAACCTGTGCATTTCTGAAAACTAGAGACCTAGGGGAATCCAAGGAGGGGTGACTTGTGGGGCTCGGACCAGGTTCTGTTACCCAGAATCCTTTGCAAACCTCAAAATTTGGCTAAAAAAACACATGTTCCTCACATTTCTGTGGCAGAAAGTTCTGGAATCTGAGAGGAGCCACAAATTTCCTTCCACCCAGCGTTCCCCCAAGTCTCCCGATAAAAATGATACCTCACTTGCGTGGGTAGGCCTAGCGCCCGCGACAGGAAACACCCCAAAGCGCAACGTGGACACATCCAAAATTTTGGAAGAAAACAGAGGAATTTTTTGCGAAGTGCCTACCTGTAGATTTTGGCCTCTAGCTCAGCCGGCACCTAGGGAAACCTACCAAACCTGTGCATTTCTGAAAACTAGAGATATAGGGGAATCCAAGATGGGGTGACTTGCTGGGCTCGGACCAGGTTCTGTTACCCAGAATCCTTTGCAAACCTCAAAATTTGGCTAAAAAAACACATGTTCCTCACATTTCTGTGGCAGAAAGTTCTGGCATCTGAGAGGAGCCACAAATTTCCTTCCACCCAGCGTTCCCCCAAGTCTCCCGATAAAAATGATACCTCACTTGCGTGGGTAGGCCTAGCGCCCGCGACAGGAAACACCCCAAAGCGCAACGTGGACACATCCAAAATTTTGGAAGAAAACAGAGGTGTTTTTTGCGAAGTGCCTACCTGTAGATTTTGGCCTCTAGCTCAGCCGGCACCTAGGGAAACCTACCAAACCTGTGCATTTCTGAAAACTAGAGACCTAGGGGAATCCAAGGAGGGGTGACTTGCGGGGCTCGGACCAGGTTCTGTTACCCAGAATTCTTTGCAAACCTCATAATTTGGCTAAAAAAACACATGTTCCTCACATTTCTGTGGCAGAAAGTTCTGGAATCTGAGAGGAGCCACAAATTTCCTTCTACCCAGCGTTCCCCCAAGTCTCCCGATAAAAATGATACCTCACTTGCGTGGGTAGGCCTAGCGCCCGCGACAGAAAACACCCCAAAGCGCAACGTGGACACATCCAAAATTTTGGAAGAAAACAGAGGTATTTTTTGCGAAGTGCCTACCTGTAGATTTTGGCCTCTAGCTCAGCCGGCACCTAGGGAAACCTACCAAACCTGTGCATTTCTGAAAACTAGAGACCTAGGGGAATCCAAGGAGGGGTGACTTGCGGGCTCGGACCAGGTTCTGTTACCCAGAATCCTTTGCAAACCTCAAAATTTGGCTAAAAAAACACATGTTCCTCACATTTCAGTGGCAGAAAGTTCTGGAATCTGAGGGGAGCCACAAATTTCCTTCTACCCAGCGTTCCCCCAAGTCTCCCGATAAAAATGATACCTCACTTGCGTGGGTAGGCCTAGCGCCCGCGACAGGAAACACCCCAAAGCGCAACGTGGACACATCCAAAATTTTGGAAGAAAACAGAGGTATTTTTTGCGAAGTGCCTACCTGTAGATTTTGGCCTCTAGCTCAGCCGGCACCTAGGGAAACCTACCAAACCTGTGCATTTCTGAAAACTAGAGATCTAGGGGAATCCAAGGAGGGGTGACTTGCGGGGCTCGGACCAGGTTCTGTTACCCAGAATCCTTTGCCAACCTCAAAATTTGGCTTAAAAAACACATGTTCCTCACATTTCTGTGGCAGAAAGTTCTGGAATCTGAGAGGAGCCACAAATTTCCTTCTACCCAGCGTTCCCCCAAGTCTCCCGATAAAAATGATACCTCACTTGCGTGGGTAGGCCTAGCGCCCGCGACAGGAAACACCCCAAAGCGCAACGTGGACACATCCAAAATTTTGGAAGAAAACAGAGGTGTTTTTTGCGAAGTGCCTACCTGTAGATTTTGGCCTCTAGCTCAGCCGGCACCTAGGGAAACCTACGAAACCTGTGCATTTCTGAAAACTAGAGACCTAGGGGAATCCAAGGAGGGGTGACTTGTGGGGCTCGGACCAGGTTCTGTTACCCAGAATCCTTTGCAAACCTCAAAATTTGGCTAAAAAAACACATGTTCCTCACATTTCTGTGGCAGAAAGTTCTGGAATCTGAGAGGAGCCACAAATTTCCTTCTACCCAGCGTTCCCCCAAGTCTCCCGATAAAAATGATACCTCACTTGCGTGGGTAGGCGTAGCGCCCACGACAGGAAACACCCCAAAGCGCAACATGGACACATCCAAAATTTTGGAAGAAAACAGAGGTATTTTTTGCGAAGTGCCTACCTGTAGATTTTGGCCTCTAGCTCAGCCGGCACCTAGGGAAACCTACCAAACCTGTGCATTTCTGAAAACTAGAGATCTAGGGGAATCCAAGATGGGGTGACTTGCGGGGCTCGGACCAGGTTCTGTTACCCAGAATCCTTTGCAAACCTCAAAATTTGGCTAAAAAAACACATGTTCCTCACATTTCTGTGGCAGAAAGTTCTGGCATCTGAGAGGAGCCACAAATTTCCTTCCACCCAGCGTTCCCCCAAGTCTCCCGATAAAAATGATACCTCACTTGCGTGGGTAGGCCTAGCGCCCGCGACAGGAAACACCCCAAAGCGCAACGTGGACACATCCAAAATTTTGGAAGAAAACAGAGGTGTTTTTTGCGAAGTGCCTACCTGTAGATTTTGGCCTCTAGCTCAGCCGGCACCTAGGGAAACCTACCAAACCTGTGCATTTCTGAAAACTAGAGATCTAGGGGAATCCAAGGAGGGGTGACTTGCGGGGCTCGGACCAGGTTCTGTTACCCAGAATCCTTTGCAAACCTCAAAATTTGGCTTAAAAAACACATGTTCCTCACATTTCTGTGGCAGAAAGTTCTGGAATCTGAGAGGAGCCACAAATTTCCTTCTACCCAGCGTTCCCCCAAGTCTCCCGATAAAAATGATACCTCACTTGCGTGGGTAGGCCTAGCGCCCGCGACAGGAAACACCCCAAAGCGCAACGTGGACACATCCAAAATTTTGGAAGAAAACAGAGGTGTTTTTTGCGAAGTGCCTACCTGTAGATTTTGGCCTCTAGCTCAGCCGGCACCTAGGGAAACCTACAAAACCTGTGCATTTCTGAAAACTAGAGACCTAGGGGAATCCAAGGAGGGTTGACTTGTGGGGCTCGGACCAGGTTCTGTTACCCAGAATCCTTTGCAAACCTCAAAATTTGGCTAAAAAAACACATGTTCCTCTCATTTCTGTGGCAGAAAGTTCTGGAATCTGAGAGGAGCCACAAATTTCCTTCTACCCAGCGTTCCCCCAAGTCTCCCGATAAAAATGATACCTCACTTGCGTGGGTAGGCCTAGCGCCCGCGACAGGAAACACCCCAAAGCGCAACGTGGACACATCCAAAATTTTGGAAGAAAACAGAGGTATTTTTTGCGAAGTGCCTACCTGTAGATTTTGGCCTCTAGCTCAGCAGGCACCTAGGGAAACCTACCAAACCTGTGCATTTCTGAAAACTAGAGACCTAGGGGAATCCAAGGAGGGGTGACTTGTGGGGCTCGGACCAGGTTCTGTTACCCAGAATCCTTTGCAAACCTCAAAATTTGGCTAAAAAAACACATGTTCCTCACATTTCTGTGGCAGAAAGTTCTGGAATCTGAGAGGAGCCACAAATTTCCTTCTACCCAGCGTTCCCCCAAGTCTCCCGATAAAAATGATACCTCACTTGCGTGGGTAGGCCTAGCGCCCGCGACAGGATACACCCCAAAGCGCAATGTGGACACATCCAAAATTTTGGAAGAAAACAGAGGTATTTTTTGCGAAGTGCCTACCTGTAGATTTTGGCCTCTAGCTCAGCCGGCACCTAGGGAAACCTACCAAACCTGTGCATTTCTGAAAACTAGAGACCTAGGGGAATCCAAGGAGGGGTGACTTGCGGGGCTCGGACCAGGTTCTGTTACCCAGAATTCTTTGCAAACCTCAAAATTTGGCTAAAAAAACACATGTTCCTCACATTTCTGTGGCAGAAAGTTCTGGAATCTGAGAGGAGCCACAAATTTCCTTCTACCCAGCGTTCCCCCAAGTCTCCCGATAAAAATGATACCTCACTTGCGTGGGTAGGCCTAGCGCCCGCGACAGAAAACACCCCAAAGCGCAACGTGGACACATCCAAAATTTTGGAAGAAAACAGAGGTGTTTTTTGCGAAGTGCCTACCTGTAGATTTTGGCCTCTAGCTCAGCCGGCACCTAGGGAAACCTACCAAACCTGTGCATTTCTGAAAACTAGAGACCTAGGGGAATCCAAGATGGGGTGACTTGCGGGGCTCGGACCAAGTTCTGTTACCCAGAATCCTTTGCAAACTTCAAAATTTGGCTAAAAAAACACATGTTCCTCACATTTCTGTGGCAGAAAGTTCTGGCATCTGAGAGGAGCCACAAATTTCCTTCCACCCAGCGTTCCCCCAAGTCTCCCGATAAAAATGATACCTCACTTACGTGGGTAGGCCTAGCGCCCGCGACAGGAAACACCCCAAAGCGCAACGTGGACACATCCAAAATTTTGGAAGAAAACAGATGTGTTTTTTGCGATGTGCCTACCTGCAGATTTTGGCCTCTAGCTCAGCCGGCACCTAGTGAAACCTACCAAACCTGTGCATTTCTGAAAACTAGAGACCTAGGGGAATCCAAGGAGAGGTGACTTGCGGGGCTCGGACCAGGTTCTGTTACCCAGAATCCTTTGCAAACCTCAAAATTTGGCTAAAAAAACACATGTTCCTCACATTTCTGTGGCAGAAAGTTCTGGAATCTGAGAGGAGCCACAAATTTCCTTCTACCCAGCGTTCCCCCAAGTCTCCCGATAAAAATGATACCTCACTTGCGTGGGTAGGCCTAGCGCCCGCGACAGAAAACACCCCAAAGCGCAACGTGGACACATCCAAAATTTGGGAAGAAAACAGAGGTATTTTTTGCGAAGTGCCTACCTGTAGATTTTGGCCTCTAGCTCAGCCGGCACCTAGGGAAACCTACCAAACCTGTGCATTTCTGAAAACTAGAGATCTAGGGGAATCCAAGATGGGGTGACTTGCGGGGCTCGGACCAGGTTCTGTTACCCTGAATCCTTTGCAAACCTCAAAATTTGGCTAAAAAAACACATGTTCCTCACATTTCTGTGGCAGAAAGTTCTGGCATCTGAGAGGAGCCACAAATTTCCTACCACCCAGCGTTCCCCCAAGTCTCCCGATAAAAATGATACCTCACTTGCGTGGGTAGGCCTAGCGCCCGCGACAGAAAACACCCCAAAGCGCAACGTGGACACATCCAAAATTTTGGAAGAAAACAGAGGTGTTTTTTGCGAAGTGCCTACCTGTAGATTTTGGCCTCTAGCTCAGCCGGCACCTAGGGAAACCTACCAAACCTGTGCATTTCTGAAAACTAGAGACCTAGGGGAATCCAAGGAGGGGTGACTTGCGGGGCTCGGACCAGGTTCTCTTACCCAGAATCCTTTCAAACCTCAAAATGTGGCTAAAAATACACATGTTCCTCACATTTCTGTGGCAGAAAGTTCTGGAATCTGAGAGGAGCCACAAATTTCCTTCTACCCAGCGTTCCCCCAAGTCTCCCGATAAAAATGATACCTCACTTGCGTGGGTAGGCCTAACGCCCACGACAGGAAACACCCCAAAGCGCAACGTGGACACATAAAAAATTTTGGAAGAAAACAGAGGTGTTTTTTGCGAAGTGCCTACCTGTAGATTTTGGCCTCTAGCTCAGCCGGCACCTAGGGAAACCTACCAAACCTGTGCATTTCTGAAAACTAGAGACCTAGGGGAATCCAAGGAGGGGTGACTTGCGGGGCTCGAACTAGGTTCTGTTACCCAGAATTCTTTGCAAACCTCAAAATTTGGCTAAAAAAACACTTGTTCCTCACATTTCTGTGGCAGAAAGTTCTGGAATCTGAGAGGAGCCACAAATTTCCTTCGCCCCAGCGTTCCCCCAAGTCTCCCGATAAAAATGATACCTCACTTGCGTGGGTAGGCCTAGCGCCCGCGACAGGAAACACCCCAAAGCGCAACGTGGACACATCCAAAATTTTGGAAGAAAACAGATGTGTTTTTTGCAAAGTGCCTACCTGTAGATTTTGGCCTCTAGCTCAGCCGGCACCTAGGGAAACTTACCAAACCTGTGCATTTCTGAAAACTAGAGACCTAGGGGAATCCAAGATGGGGTGACTTGCGGGGCTCGGACCAAGTTCTGTTACCCAGAATCCTTTGCAAACCTCAAAATTTGGCTAAAAAAACACATGTTCCTCACATTTCTGTGGCAGAAAGTTCTGGCATCTGAGAGGAGCCACAAATTTCCTTCCACCCAGCGTTCCCCCAAGTCTCCCGATAAAAATGATACCTCACTTACGTGGGTAGGCCTAGCGCCCGCGACAGGAAACACCCCAAAGCGCAACGTGGACACATCCAAAATTTTGGAAGAAAACAGATGTGTTTTTTGCGAAGTGCCTACCTGCAGATTTTGGCCTCTAGCTCAGCCGGCACCTAGTGAAACCTACCAAACCTGTGCATTTCTGAAAACTAGAGACCTAGGGGAATCCAAGGAGGGGTGACTTGCGGGGCTCGGACCAGGTTCTGTTACCCAGAATCCTTTGCAAACCTCAAAATTTGGCTAAAAAAACACATGTTCCTCACATTTCTGTGGCAGAAAGTTCTGGCATCTGAGAGGAGCCACAAATTTCCTTCCACCCAGCGTTCCCCCAAGTCTCCCGATAAAAATGATACCTCACTTGCGTGGGTAGGCCTAGCGCACGCGACAGGAAACAACCCAAAGCGCAACGTGGACACATCCAAAATTTTGGAAGAAAACAGAGGTGTTTTTTGCGAAGTGCCTACCTGTAGATTTTGGCCTCTAGCTCAGCCGGCACCTAGGGAAACCTACCAAACCTGTGCATTTCTGAAAACTAGAGACCTAGGGGAATCCAAGGAGGGGTGACTTGCGGGGCTCGGACCAGGTTCTGTTACCCAGAATTCTTTGCAAACCTCAAAATTTGGCTAAAAAAACACATGTTCCTCACATTTCTGTGGCAGAAAGTTCTGGAGTCTGAGAGGAGCCACAAATTTCCTTCTACCCAGCGTTCCCCCAAGTCTCCCGATAAAAATGATACCTCACTTGCGTGGGTAGGCCTAGCGCCCGCGACAGGAAACACCCCAAAGCGCAACGAGGACACATCCAAAATTTTGGAAGAAAACAGAGGTGTTTTTTGCGAAGTGCCTACCTGTAGATTTTGGCCTCTACCTCAGCCGGCACCTAGGGAAACCTACCAAACCTGTGCATTTCTGAAAACTAGAGACCTAGGGGAATCCAAGGAGTGGTGACTTGCGGGGCTCGGACCAGGTTCTGTTACCCAGAATCCTTTGCAAACCTCAAAATTTGGCTAAAAAAACACATGTTCCTCACATTTCTGTGGCAGAAAGTTCTGGAATCTGAGAGGAGCCACAAATTTCCTTCTACCCAGCGTTCCCCCAAAGTCTCCCGATAAAAATGATACCTCACTTGCGTGGGTAGGCCTAGCGCCCGCGACAGAAAACACCCCAAAGCGCAACGTGGACACATCCAAAATTTTGGAAGAAAACAGAGGTATTTTTTGCGAAGTGCCTACCTGTAGATTTTGGCCTCTAGCTCAGCCGGCACCTAGGGAAACCTACCAAACCTGTGCATTTCTGAAAACTAGAGACCTAGGGGAATCCAAGGAGGGGTGACTTGCGGGGCTCGGACCAGGTTCTCTTACCCAGAATTCTTTGCAAACCTCAAAATGTGGCTAAAAAAACACATGTTCCTCACATTTCTGTGGCAGAAAGTTCTGGAATCTGAGAGGAGCCACAAATTTCCTTCTACCCAGCGTTCCCCCAAGTCTCCCGATAAAAATGATACCTCACTTGCGTGGGTAGGCCTAGCGCCCACGACAGGAAACACCCCAAAGCGCAACGTGGACACATTAAAAATTTTGGAAGAAAACAGAGGTGTTTTTTGCGAAGTGCCTACCTGTAGATTTTGGCCTCTAGCTCAGCCATCACCTAGGGAAACCTACCAAACCTGTGCATTTCTGAAAACTAGAGACCTAGGGGAATCCAATGAGGGGTGACTTGCGGGGCTCGGACTAGGTTCTGTTACCCAGAATCCTTTGCAAACCTCAAAATTTGGCTAAAAAAACACTTGTTCCTCACATTTCTGTGGCAGAAAGTTCTGGAATCTGAGAGGAGCCACAAATTTCCTTCGCCCCAGCGTTCCCCCAAGTCTCCCGATAAAAATGATACCTCACTTGCGTGGGTAGGCCTAGCGCCCGCGACAGGAAACACCCCAAAGCGCAACGTGGACACATCCAAAATTTTGGAAGAAAACAGATGTGTTTTTTGCGAAGTGCCTACCTGTAGATTTTGGCCTCTAGCTCAGCCGGCACCTAGGGAAACTTACCAAACCTGTGCATTTCTGAAAACTAGAGACCTAGGGGAATCCAAGATGGGGTGACTTGCGGGGCTCGGACCAAGTTCTGTTACCCAGAATCCTTTGCAAACCTCAAAATTTGGCTAAAAAAACACATGTTCCTCACATTTCTGTGGCAGAAAGTTCTGCCATCTGAGAGGAGCCACAAATTTCCTTCCACCCAGCGTTCCCCCAAGTCTCCCGATAAAAATGATAACTCACTTACGTGGGTAGGCCTAGCGCCCGCGACAGGAAACACCCCAAAGCGCAACGTGGACACATCCAAAATTTTGGAAGAAAACAGATGTGTTTTTTGCGAAGTGCCTACCTGCAGATTTTGGCCTCTAGCTCAGCCGGCACCTAGTGAAACCTACCAAACCTGTGCATTTCTGAAAACTAGAGACCTAGGGGAATCCAAGGAGGGGTGACTTGCGGGGCTCGGACCAGGTTCTGTTACCCAGAATCCTTTGCAAACCTCAAAATTTGGCTAAAAAAACACATATTCCTCACATTTCTGTGGCAGAAAGTTCTGGAATCTGAGAGGAGCCACAAATTTCCTTCTACCCAGCGTTCCCCCAAGTCTCCCGATAAAAATGATACCTCACTTGCGTGGGTAGGCCTAGCGCCCGCGACAGGAAACACCCCAAAGCGCAACGTGGACACATCTAAAATTTTGGAAGAAAACAGAGGTGTTTTTTGCGAAGTGCCTACCTGTAGATTTTGGCCTCTAGCTCAGCCGGCACCTAGGGAAACCTACCAAACCTGTGCATTTCTGAAAACTAGAGACCTAGGGGAATCCAAGGAGTGGTGACTTGCGGGGCTCGGACCAGGTTCTGTTACCCAGAATCCTTTGCAATCCTCAAAATTTGGCTAAAAAAACACATGTTCCTCACATTTCTGTGGCAGAAAGTTCTGGAATCTGAGAGGAGCCACAAATTTCCTTCCACCCAGCGTTCCCCCAAGTCTCCCGATAAAAATGATACCTCACTTGCGAGGGTAGGCCTAGCACCCGCGACAGGAAACACCCCAAAGCGCAACGTGGACACATCCAAAATTTTGGAAGAAAACAGAGGTGTTTTTTGCGAAGTGCCTACCTGTAGATTTTGGCCTCTAGCTCAGCCGGCACCTAGGGAAACCTACCAAACCTGTGCATTTCTGAAAACTAGAGACCTAGGGGAATCCAAGGAGGGGTGACTTGCGGGCTCGGACCAGGTTCTGTTACCCAGAATCCTTTGCAAACCTCAAAATTTGGCTAAAAAAACACATGTTCCTCACATTTCTGTGGCAGAAAGTTCTGGAATCTGAGAGGAGCCACAAATTTCCTTCTACGCAGCGTTCCCCCAAGTCTCCCGATAAAAATGATACCTCACTTGCGTGGGTAGGCCTAGCGCCCGCGACAGGAAACACCCCAAAGCGCAACGTGGACACATCCAAAATTTTGGAAGAAAACAGAGGTATTTTTTGCGAAGTGCCTACCTGTAGATTTTGGCCTCTAGCTCAGCCGGCACCTAGGGAAACCTACCAAACCTGTGCATTTCTGAAAACTAGAGATCTAGGGGAATCCAAGATGGGGTGACTTGCGGGGCTCGGACCAGGTTCTGTTACCCAGAATCCTTTGCAAACCTCAAAATTTGGCTAAAAAAACACATGTTCCTCACATTTCTGTGGCAGAAAGTTCTGGCATCTGAGAGGAGCCACAAATTTCCTTCCACCCAGCGTTCCCCCAAGTCTCCCGATAAAAATGATACCTCACTTACGTGGGTAGGCCTAGCGCCCGCGACAGGAAACACCCCAAAGCGCAACGTGGACACATCCAAAATTTTGGAAGAAAACAGATGTGTTTTTTGCGAAGTGCCTACCTGCAGATTTTGGCCTCTAGCTCAGCCGGCACCTAGGGAAACCTACCAAACCTGTGCATTTCTGAAAACTAGAGACTTAGGGGAATCCAACATGGGGTGACTTGCGGGGCTCGGACCAGGTTCTGTTACCCAGAATCCTTTGCAAACCTCAAAATTTGGCTAAAAAAACACATGTTCCTCACATTTCTGTGGCAGAAAGTTCTGGAGTCTGAGAGGAGCCACAAATTTCCTTCTACCCAGCGTTCCCCCAAGTCTCCCGATAAAAATGATACCTCACTTACGTGGGTAGGCCTAGCGCCCGCGACAGGAAACACCCCAAAGCGCAACGTGGACACATCCAAAATTTTGGAAGAAAACAGAGGTATTTTTTGCGAAGTGCCTACCTGTAGATTTTGGCCTCTAGCTCAGCCAGCACCTAGGGAAACCTACAAAACCTGTGCATTTCTGAAAACTAGAGATCTAGGGGAATCCAAGATGGGGTGACTTGCGGGGCTCGGACCAGGTTCTGTTACCCAGAATCCTTTGCAAACCTCAAAATTTGGCTAAAAAAACACAAGTTCCTCACATTTCTGTGGCAGAAAGTTCTGGCATCCGAGAGGAGCCACAAATTTCCTTCCACCCAGCGTTCCCCCAAGTCTCCCGATAAAAATGATACCTCACTTGCGTGGGTAGGCCTAGCGCACGCGACAGGAAACAACCCAAAGCGCAACGTGGACACATCCAAAATTTTGGAAGAAAACAGAGGTGTTTTTTGCGAAGTGCCTACCTGTAGATTTTGGCCTCTAGCTCAGCCGGCACCTAGGGAAACCTACCAAACCTGTGCATTTCTGAAAACTAGAGACCTAGGGGAATCCAAGGAGGGGTGACTTGCGGGCTCGGACCAGGTTCTGTTACCCAGAATCCTTTGCAAACCTCAAAATTTGGCTAAAAAAACACATGTTCCTCACATTTCTGTGGCAGAAAGTTCTGGAATCTGAGAGGAGCCACAAATTTCCTTCTACGCAGCGTTCCCCCAAGTCTCCCGATAAAAATGATACCTCACTTGCGTGGGTAGGCCTAGCGCCCGCGACAGGAAACACCCCAAAGCGCAACGTGGACACATCCAAAATTTTGGAAGAAAACAGAGGTATTTTTTGCGAAGTGCCTACCTGTAGATTTTGGCCTCTAGCTCAGCCGGCACCTAGGGAAACCTACCAAACCTGTGCATTTCTGAAAACTAGAGATCTAGGGGAATCCAAGATGGGGTGACTTGCGGGGCTCGGACCAGGTTCTGTTACCCAGAATCCTTTGCAAACCTCAAAATTTGGCTAAAAAAACACATGTTCCTCACATTTCTGTGGCAGAAAGTTCTGGCATCTGAGAGGAGCCACAAATTTCCTTCCACCCAGCGTTCCCCCAAGTCTCCCGATAAAAATGATACCTCACTTACGTGGGTAGGCCTAGCGCCCGCGACAGGAAACACCCCAAAGCGCAACGTGGACACATCCAAAATTTTGGAAGAAAACAGATGTGTTTTTTGCGAAGTGCCTACCTGCAGATTTTGGCCTCTAGCTCAGCCGGCACCTAGGGAAACCTACCAAACCTGTGCATTTCTGAAAACTAGAGACTTAGGGGAATCCAACATGGGGTGACTTGCGGGGCTCGGACCAGGTTCTGTTACCCAGAATCCTTTGCAAACCTCAAAATTTGGCTAAAAAAACACATGTTCCTCACATTTCTGTGGCAGAAAGTTCTGGAGTCTGAGAGGAGCCACAAATTTCCTTCTACCCAGCGTTCCCCCAAGTCTCCCGATAAAAATGATACCTCACTTACGTGGGTAGGCCTAGCGCCCGCGACAGGAAACACCCCAAAGCGCAACGTGGACACATCCAAAATTTTGGAAGAAAACAGAGGTATTTTTTGCGAAGTGCCTACCTGTAGATTTTGGCCTCTAGCTCAGCACCTAGGGAAACCTACAAAACCTGTGCATTTCTGAAAACTAGAGATCTAGGGGAATCCAAGATGGGGTGACTTGCGGGGCTCGGACCAGGTTCTGTTACCCAGAATCCTTTGCAAACCTCAAAATTTGGCTAAAAAAACACAAGTTCCTCACATTTCTGTGGCAGAAAGTTCTGGCATCCGAGAGGAGCCACAAATTTCCTTCCACCCAGCGTTCCCCCAAGTCTCCCGATAAAAATGATACCTCACTTGCGTGGGTAGGCCTAGCGCACGCGACAGGAAACAACCCAAAGCGCAACGTGGACACATCCAAAATTTTGGAAGAAAACAGAGGTGTTTTTTGCGAAGTGCCTACCTGTAGATTTTGGCCTCTAGCTCAGCCGGCACCTAGGGAAACCTACCAAACCTGTGCATTTCTGAAAACTAGAGACCTAGGGGAATCGAAGGAGGGGTGACTTGCGGGGCTCGGACCAGGTTCTGTTACCCAGAATTCTTTGCAAACCTCAAAATTTGGCTAAAAAAACACATGTTCCTCACATTTCTGTGGCAGAAAGTTCTGGCATCTGAGAGGAGCCACAAATTTCCTTCCACCCAGCGTTCCCCCAAGTCTCCCGATAAAAATGATACCTCACTTACGTGGGTAGGCCTAGCGCCCGCGACAGGAAACACCCCAAAGCGCAACGTGGACACATCCAAAATTTTGGAAGAAAACAGATGTGTTTTTTGCGAAGTGCCTACCTGCAGATTTTGGCCTCTAGCTCAGCCGGCACCTAGTGAAACCTACCAAACCTGTGCATTTCTGAAAACTAGAGTCCTAGGGGAATCCAAGGAGGGGTGACTTGCAGGGCTCGGACCAGGTTCTGTTACCCAGAATCCTTTGCAAACCTCAAAATTTGGCTAAAAAAACACATGTTCCTCACATTTCTGTGGCAGAAAGTTCTGGAATCTGAGAGGAGCCACAAATTTCCTTCTACCCAGCGTTCCCCCAAGTCTCCCGATAAAAATGATACCTCACTTGCGTGGGTAGGCCTAGCGCCCGCGACAGGAAACACCCCAAAGCGCAATGTGGACACATCTAAAATTTTGGAAGAAAACAGAGGTGTTTTTTGCGAAGTGCCTACCTGTAGATTTTGGCCTCTAGCTCAGCCGGCACCTAGGGAAACCTACCAAACCTGTGCATTTATGAAAACTAGAGACCTAGGGGAATCCAAGGAGTGGTGACTTGCGGGGCTCGGACCAGGTTCTGTTACCCAGAATCCTTTGCAATCCTCAAAATTTGGCTAAAAAAACACATGTTCCTCACATTTCTGTGGCAGAAAGTTCTGGAATCTGAGAGGAGCCACAAATTTCCTTCCACCCAGCGTTCCCCCAAGTCTCCCGATAAAAATGATACCTCACTTGCGTGGGTAGGCCTAGCGCACGCGACAGGAAACAACCCAAAGCGCAACGTGGACACATCCAAAATTTTGGAAGAAAACAGAGGTGTTTTTTGCGAAGTGCCTACCTGTAGATTTTGGCCTCTAGCTCAGCCGGCACCTAGGGAAACCTACCAAACCTGTGCATTTCTGAAAACTAGAGACCTAGGGGAATCCAAGGAGGGGTGACTTGCGGGGCTCGGACCAGGTTCTGTTACCCAGAATTCTTTGCAAACCTCAAAATTTGGCTAAAAAAACACATGTTCCTCACATTTCTGTGGCAGAAAGTTCTGGAGTCTGAGAGGAGCCACAAATTTCCTTCTACCCAGCGTTCCCCCAAGTCTCCCGATAAAAATGATACCTCACTTGCGTGGGTAGGCCTAGCGCCCGCGACAGGAAACACCCCAAAGCGCAGCGTGGACACATCCAAAATTTTGGAAAAAAACAGAGGTGTTTTTTCCAAAGTGCCTACCTGTAGATTTTGGCCTCTAGCTCAGCCGGCACCTAGGGAAACCTACCAAACCTGTGCATTTCTGAAAACTAGAGACTTAGGGGAATCCAAGATGGGGTGACTTGCGGGGCTCGGACCAGGTTCTGTTACCCAGAATCCTTTGCAAACCTCACAATTTGGCTAAAAAAACACATGTTCCTCACATTTCTGTGGCAGAAAGTTCTGGCATCTGAGAGGAGCCACAAATTTCCTTCCACCCAGCGTTCCCCCAAGTCTCCCGATAAAAATGATACCTCACTTGCGTGGGTAGGCCTAGCGCACGCGACAGGAAACAACCCAAAGCGCAACGTGGACACATCCAAAATTTTGGAAGAAAACAGAGGTGTTTTTTGCGAAGTGCCTACCTGTAGATTTTGGCCTCTAGCTCAGCCGGCACCTAGGGAAACCTACCAAACCTGTGCATTACTGAAAACTAGAGACCTAGGGGAATCCAAGGAGGGGTGACTTGCGGGGCTCGGACCAGGTTCTGTTACCCTGAATCCTTTGCAAACCTCAAAATTTGGCTAAAAAAACACATGTTCCTCACATTTCTGTGGCAGAAAGTTCTGGCATCTGAGAGGAGCCACAAATTTCCTTCCACCCAGCGTTCCCCCAAGTCTCCCGATAAAAATGATACCTCACTTGCGTGGGTAGGCCTAGCGCCCGCGACAGGAAACACCCCAAAGCGCAACGTGGACACATCCAAAATTTTGGAAGAAAACAGAGGTGTTTTTTGCGAAGTGCCTACCTGTAGATTTTGGCCTCTAGCTCAGCCGGCACCTAGGGAAACCTACCAAACCTGTGCATTTCTGAAAACTAGAGACCTAGGGGAATCCAAGGAGGGGTGACTTGCGGGGCTCGGACCAGGTTCTGTTACCCAGAATTCTTTGCAAACCTCAAAATGTGGCTAAAAAAACACATGTTCCTCACATTTCTGTGGCAGAAAGTTCTGGAATCTGAGAGGAGCCACAAATTTCCTTCTACCCAGCGTTCCCCCAAGTCTCCTGATAAAAATGATACCTCACTTGCGTGGGTAGGCCTAGCGCCCACGACAGGAAACACCCCAAAGCGCAACGTGGACACATTAAAAATTTTGGAAGAAAACAGAGGTGTTTTTTGCGAAGTGCCTACCTGTAGTTTTTGGCCTCTAGCTCAGCCGGCACCTAGGGAAACCTACCAAACCTGTGCATTTCTGAAAACTAGAGACCTAGGGGAATCCAAGGAGGGGTGACTTGCGGGGCTCGGACTAGGTTCTGTTACCCAGAATCCTTTGCAAACCTCAAAATTTGGCTAAAAAAACACATGTTCCTCACATTTCTGTGGCAGAAAGTTCTGGAATCTGAGAGGAGCCACAAATTTCCTTCGCCCCAGCGTTCCCCCAAGTCTCCCGATAAAAATGATACCTCACTTGCGTGGGTAGGCCTAGCGCCCGCGACAGGAAACACCCCAAAGTGCAACGTGGACACATCCGAAATTTTGGAAGAAAACAGATGTGTTTTTTGCGAAGTGCCTACCTGTAGATTTTGGCCTCTAGCTCAGCCGGCACCTAGGGAAACCTACCAAACCTGTGCATTTCTGGAAACTAGAGACCTAGGGGAATCCAAGATGGGGTGACTTGCGGGGCTCGGACCAAGTTCTGTTACCCAGAATCCTTTGCAAACCTCAAAATTTGGCTAAAAAAACACATGTTCCTCACATTTCTGTGGCAGAAAGTTCTGGCATCTGAGAGGAGCCACAAATTTCCTTCCACCCAGCGTTCCCCCAAGTCTCCCGATAAAAATGATACCTCACTTACGTGGGTAGGCCTAGCGCCCGCGACAGGAAACACCCCAAAGCGCAACGTGGACACATCCAAAATTTTGGAAGAAAACAGATGTGTTTTTTGCGAAGTGCCTACCTGCAGATTTTGGCCTCTAGCTCAGCCGGCACCTAGTGAAACCTACCAAACCTGTGCATTTCTGAAAACTAGAGACCTAGGGGAATCCAAGGAGGGGTGACTTGCGGGCTCGGACCAGGTTCTGTTACCCAGAATCCTTTGCAAACCTCAAAATTTGGCTAAAAAAACACATGTTCCTCACATTTCTGTGGCAGAAAGTTCTGGAATCTGAGAGGAGCCACAAATTTCCTTCTACCCAGCGTTCCCCAGAGTCTCCCGATAAAAATGATACCTCACTTGCGTGGGTAGGCCTAGCGCCCGCGACAGGAAACACCCCAAAGCGCAACGTGGACACATCCAAAATTTTGGAAGAAAACAGAGGTATTTTTTGCGAAGTGCCTACCTGTAGATTTTGGCCTCTAGCTCAGCCGGCACCTAGGGAAACCTACCAAACCTGTGCATTTCTGAAAACTAGAGATCTAGGGGAATCCAAGATGGGGTGACTTGCGGGGCTCGGACCAGGTTCTGTTACCCAGAATCCTTTGCAAACCTCAAAATTTGGCTAAAAAAACACAAGTTCCTCACATTTCTGTGGCAGAAAGTTCTGGCATTCGAGAGGAGCCACAAATTTCCTTCCACCCAGCGTTCCCCCAAGTCTCCCGATAAAAATGATACCTCACTTGCGTGGGTAGGCCTAGCGCACGCGACAGGAAACAACCCAAAGCGCAACGTGGACACATCCAAAATTTTGGAAGAAAACAGAGGTGTTTTTTGCGAAGTGCCTACCTGTAGATTTTGGCCTCTAGCTCAGCCGGCACCTAGGGAAACCTACCAAACCTGTGCATTTCTGAAAACTAGAGACCTAGGGGAATCCAAGGAGGGGTGACTTGCGGGGCTCGGACCAGGTTCTGTTACCCAGAATTCTTTGCAAACCTCAAAATTTGGCTAAAAAAACACATGTTCCTCACATTTCTGTGGCAGAAAGTTCTGGAGTCTGAGAGGAGCCACAAATTTCCTTCTACCCAGCGTTCCCCCAAGTCTCCCGATAAAAATGATACCTCACTTGCGTGGGTAGGCCTAGCGCCCGCGACAGGAAACACCCCAAAGCGCAACGTGGACACATCTAAAATTTTGGAAGAAAACAGAGGTGTTTTTTGCGAAGTGCCTACCTGTAGATTTTGGCCTCTA
The DNA here is from genome assembly GCF_031143425.1 of Pleurodeles waltl. Taxonomy (NCBI): domain Eukaryota; kingdom Metazoa; phylum Chordata; class Amphibia; order Caudata; family Salamandridae; genus Pleurodeles; species Pleurodeles waltl. The sequence continues at coordinate 43,793 of NW_027150171.1, read as the reverse complement.
GCTCAGCCGGCACCTAGGGAAACCTACCAAACCTGTGCATTTCTGAAAACTAGAGACCTAGGGGAATCCAAGGAGTGGTGACTTGCGGGGCTCGGACCAGGTTCTGTTACCCAGAATCCTTTGCAATCCTCAAAATTTGGCTAAAAAAACACATGTTCCTCACATTTCTGTGGCAGAAAGTTCTGGAATCTGAGAGGAGCCACAAATTTCCTTCCACCCAGCGTTCCCCCAAGTCTCCCGATAAAAATGATACCTCACTTGCGAGGGTAGGCCTAGCACCCGCGACAGAAAACACCCCAAAGCGCAACGTGGACACATCCAAAATTTTGGAAGAAAAGAGAGGTGTTTTTTGCGAAGTGCCTACCTGTAGATTTTGGCCTCTAGCTCAGCCGGCACCTAGGGAAACCTACCAAACCTGTGCATTTCTGAAAACTAGAGACCTAGGGGAATCCAAGGAGGGGTGACTTGCGGGCTCGGACCAGGTTCTGTTACCCAGAATCCTTTGCAAACCTCAAAATTTGGCTAAAAAAACACATGTTCCTCACATTTCTGTGGCAGAAAGTTCTGGAATCTGAGAGGAGCCACAAATTTCCTTCTACCCAGCGTTCCCCAGAGTCTCCCGATAAAAATGATACCTCACTTGCGTGGGTAGGCCTAGCGCCCGCGACAGGAAACACCCCAAAGCGCAACGTGGACACATCCAAAATTTTGGAAGAAAACAGAGGTATTTTTTGCGAAGTGCCTACCTGTAGATTTTGGCCTCTAGCTCAGCCAGCACCTAGGGAAACCTACAAAACCTGTGCATTTCTGAAAACTAGAGATCTAGGGGAATCCAAGATGGGGTGACTTGCGGGGCTCGGACCAGGTTCTGTTACCCAGAATCCTTTGCAAACCTCAAAATTTGGCTAAAAAAACACAAGTTCCTCACATTTCTGTGGCAGAAAGTTCTGGCATCCGAGAGGAGCCACAAATTTCCTTCCACCCAGCGTTCCCCCAAGTCTCCCGATAAAAATGATACCTCACTTGCGTGGGTAGGCCTAGCGCACGCGACAGGAAACAACCCAAAGCGCAACGTGGACACATCCAAAATTTTGGAAGAAAACAGAGGTGTTTTTTGCGAAGTGCCTACCTGTAGATTTTGGCCTCTAGCTCAGCCGGCACCTAGGGAAACCTACCAAACCTGTGCATTTCTGAAAACTAGAGACCTAGGGGAATCGAAGGAGGGGTGACTTGCGGGGCTCGGACCAGGTTCTGTTACCCAGAATTCTTTGCAAACCTCAAAATTTGGCTAAAAAAACACATGTTCCTCACATTTCTGTGGCAGAAAGTTCTGGAGTCTGAGAGGAGCCACAAATTTCCTTCTACCCAGCGTTCCCCCAAGTCTCCCGATAAAAATGATACCTCACTTGCGTGGGTAGGCCTAGCGCCCGCGACAGGAAACACCCCAAAGCGCAACGTGGACACATCCAAAATTTTGGAAGAAAACAGAGGTGTTTTTTGCGAAGTGCCTACCTGTAGATTTTGGCCTCTAGCTCAGCCGGCACCTAGGGAAACCTACCAAACCTGTGCATTTCTGAAAACTAGAGACTTAGGGGAATTAAAGATGGGGTGACTTGCGGGGCTCGGACCAGGTTCTGTTACCCAGAATCCTTTGCAAACCTCAAAATTTGGCTAAAAAAACACATGTTCCTCACATTTCTGTGGCAGAAAGTTCTGGCATCTGAGAGGAGCCACAAATTTCCTTCCACCCAGCGTTCCCCCAAGTCTCCCGATAAAAATGATACCTCACTTACGTGGGTAGGCCTAGCGCCCGCGACAGGAAACACCCCAAAGCGCAACGTGGACACATCCAAAATTTTGGAAGAAAACAGAGGTGTTTTTTGCGAAGTGCCTACCTGCAGATTTTGGCCTCTAGCTCAGCCGGCACCTAGGGAAACCTACCAAACCTGTGCATTTCTGAAAACTAGAGACCTAGGGGAATCCAAGATGGGGTGACTTGCGGGGCTCGGACCAGGTTCTGTTACCCAGAATCCTTTGCAAACCTCAAAATTTGGCTAAAAAAACACATGTTCCTCACATTTCTGTGGCAGAAAGTTCTGGAATCTGAGAGGAGCCACAAATTTCCTTCCACCCAGCGTTCCCCCAAGTCTCCCGATAAAAATGATACCTCACTTGCGTGGGTAGGCCTAGCGCCAGCGACACGAAACACCCCAAAGCGCAACGTGGACACATCCAAAATTTTGGAAGAAAACAGAGGTATTTTTTGCGAAGTGCCTACCTGTAGATTTTGGCCTCTAGCTCAGCCGGCACCTAGGGAAACCTACCAAACCTGTGCATTTCTAAAAACTAGAGACCTAGGGGAATCCAAGGAGGGGTGACTTGCGGGGCTCGGACCAGGTTCTGTTACCCAGAATTCTTTGCAAACCTCAAAATTTGGCTAAAAAAACACATGTTCCTCACATTTCTGTGGCAGAAAGTTCTGGAATCTGAGAGGAGCCACAAATTTCCTTCTACCCAGCGTTCCCCCAAGTCTCCCGATAAAAATGATACCTCACTTGCGTGAGTAGGCCTAGCGCCCGCGACAGGAAACACCCCAAAGCGCAACGTGGACACATCCAAAATTTTGGAAGAAAACAGAGGTGTTTTTTGCGAAGTGCCTACCTGTAGATTTTGGCCTCTAGCTCAGCCGGCACCTAGGGAAACCTACCAAACCTGTGCATTTCTGAAAACTAGAGACTTAGGGGAATCCAACATGGGGTGACTTGCGGGGCTCGGACCAGGTTCTGTTACCCAGAATCCTTTGCAAACCTCAAAATTTGGCTAAAAAAACACATGTTCCTCACATTTCTGTGGCAGAAAGTTCTGGCATCTGAGAGGAGCCACAAATTTCCTTCCACCCAGCGTTCCCCCAAGTCTCCCGATAAAAATGATACCTCTCTTACGTGGGTAGGCCTAGCGCCCGCGACAGGAAACACCCCAAAGCGCAACGTGGACACATCCAAAATTTTGGAAGAAAACAGAGGTGTTTTTTGCGAAGTGCCTGCCTGCAGATTTTGGCCTCTAGCTCAGCCGGCACCTAGTGAAACCTACCAAACCTGTGCATTTCTGAAAACTAGAGACCTAGGGGAATCCAAGGAGGGGTGACTTGCGGGGCTCGGACCAGGTTCTGTTACCCAGAATCCTTTGCAAACCTCAAAATTTGGCTTAAAAAACACATGTTCCTCACATTTCTGTGGCAGAAAGTTCTGGAATCTGAGAGGAGCCACAAATTTCCTTCCACCCAGCGTTCCCCCAAGTCTCCCGATAAAAATAATACCTCACTTGCGAGGGTAGGCCTAGCACCCGCGACAGGAAACACCCCAAAGCGCAACGTGGACACATCCAAAATTTTGGAAGAAAACAGAGGTGTTTTTTGCGAAGTGCCTACCTGTAGATTTTGGCCTCTAGCTCAGCCGGCACCTAGGGAAACCTACCAAACCTGTGCATTTCTGAAAACTAGAGACCTAGGGGAATCCAAGATGGGGTGACTTGCGGGGCTCGGACCAGGTTCTGTTACCCAGAATCCTTTGCAAACCTCAAAATTTGGCTAAAAAAACACATGTTCCTCACATTTCTGTGGCAGAAAGTTCTGGAATCTGAGAGGAGCCACAAATTTCCTTCTACCCAGCGTTCCCCAGAGTCTCCCGATAAAAATGATACCTCACTTGCGTGGGTAGGCCTAGCGCCCGCGACAGGAAACACCCCAAAGCGCAACGTGGACACATCCAAAATTTTGGAAGAAAACAGAGGTATTTTTTGCGAAGTGCCTACCTGTAGATTTTGGCCTCTAGCTCAGCCGGCACCTAGGGAAACCTACCAAACCTGACCATTTCTGAAAACTAGAGATCTAGGGGAATCCAAGATGGGGTGACTTGCGGGGCTCGGACCAGGTTCTGTTACCCAGAATCCTTTGCAAACCTCAAAATTTGGCTAAAAAAACACAAGTTCCTCACATTTCTGTGGCAGAAAGTTCTGGCATCCGAGAGGAGCCACAAATTTCCTTCCACCCAGCGTTCCCCCAAGTCTCCCGATAAAAATGATACCTCACTTGCGTGGGTAGGCCTAGCGCCCGCGACAGGAAACAACCCAAAGCGCAACGTGGACACATCCAAAATTTTGGAAGAAAACAGAGGTGTTTTTTGCGAAGTGCCTACCTGTAGATTTTGGCCTCTAGCTCAGCCGGCAACTAGGGAAACCTACCAAACCTGTGCATTTCTGAAAACTAGAGACCTAGGGTAATCCAAGGAGGGGTGACTTGCGGGGCTCGGACCAGGTTCTGTTACCCAGAATTCTTTGCAAACCTCAAAATTTGGCTAAAAAAACACATGTTCCTCACATTTCTGTGGCAGAAAGTTCTGGAGTCTGAGAGGAGCCACAAATTTCCTTCTACCCAGCGTTCCCCCAAGTCTCCCGATAAAAATGATACCTCACTTGCGTGGGTAGGCCTAGCGCCCGCGACAGGAAACACCCCAAAGCGCAACGTGGACACATCCAAAATTTTGGAAGAAAACAGATGTGTTTTTTGCGAAGTGCCTACCTGTAGATTTTGGCCTCTACCTCAGCCGGCACCTAGGGAAACCTACCAAACCTGTGCATTTCTGAAAACTAGAGACCTAGGGGAATCCAAGGAGTGGTGACTTGCGGGGCTCGGACCAGGTTCTGTTACCCAGAATCCTTTGCAATCCTCAAAATTTGGCTAAAAAAACACATGTTCCTCACATTTCTGTGGCAGAAAGTTCTGGAATCTGAGAGGAGCCACAAATTTCCTTCCACCCAGCGTTCCCCCAAGTCTCCCGATAAAAATGATACCTCACTTGCGAGGGTAGGCCTAGCACCCGCGACAGGAAACACCCCAAAGCGCAACGTGGACACATCCAAAATTTTGGAAGAAAACAGAGGTGTTTTTTGCGAAGTGCCTACCTGTAGATTTTGGCCTCTAGCTCAGCCGGCACCTAGGGAAACCTACCAAACCTGTGCATTTCTGAAAACTAGAGACCTAGGGGAATCGAAGGAGGGGTGACTTGCGGGCTCGGACCAGGTTCTGTTACCCAGAATCCTTTGCAAACCTCAAAATTTGGCTAAAAAAACACATGTTCCTCACATTTCTGTGGCAGAAAGTTCTGGAATCTGAGAGGAGCCACAAATTTCCTTCTACCCAGCGTTCCCCAGAGTCTCCCGATAAAAATGATACCTCACTTGCGTGGGTAGGCCAAGCGCCCGCGACAGGAAACACCCCAAAGCGCAACGTGGACACATCCAAAATTTTGGAAGAAAACAGAGGTATTTTTTGCGAAGTGCCTACCTGTAGATTTTGGCCTCTAGCTCAGCCGGCACCTAGGGAAACCTACCAAACCTGTGCATTTCTGAAAACTAGAGATCTAGGGGAATCCAAGATGGGGTGACTTGCGGGGCTCGGACCAGGTTCTGTTACCCAGAATCCTTTGCAAACCTCAAAATTTGGCTAAAAAAACACAAGTTCCTCACATTTCTGTGGCAGAAAGTTCTGGCATCCGAGAGGAGCCACAAATTTCCTTCCACCCAGCGTTCCCCCAAGTCTCCCGATAAAAATGATACCTCACTTGCGTGGGTAGGCCTAGCGCACGCGACAGGAAACAACCCAAAGCGCAACGTGGACACATCCAAAATTTTGGAAGAAAACAGAGGTGTTTTTTGCGAAGTGCCTACCTGTAGATTTTGGCCTCTAGCTCAGCCGGCACCTAGGGAAACCTACCAAACCTGTGCATTTCTAAAAACTAGAGACCTAGGGGAATCCAAGGAGGGGTGACTTGCGGGGCTCGGACCAGGTTCTGTTACCCAGAATTCTTTGCAAACCTCAAAATTTGGCTAAAAAAACACATGTTCCTCACATTTCTGTGGCAGAAAGTTCTGGAGTCTGAGAGGAGCCACAAATTTCCTTCTACCCGGCGTTCCCCCAAGTCTCCCGATAAAAATGATACCTCACTTGCGTGGGTAGGCCTAGCGCCCGCGACAGGAAACACCCCAAAGCGCAACGTGGACACATCTAAAATTTTGGAAGAAAACAGAGGTGTTTTTTGCGAAGTGCCTACCTGTAGATTTTGGCCTCTACCTCAGCCGGCACCTAGGGAAACCTACCAAACCTGTGCATTTCTGAAAACTAGAGACCTAGGGGAATCCAAGGAGTGGTGACTTGCGGGGCTCGGACCAGGTTCTGTTACCCAGAATCCTTTGCAATCCTCAAAATTTGGCTAAAAAAACACATGTTCCTCACATTTCTGTGGCAGAAAGTTCTGGAATCTGAGAGGAGCCACAAATTTCCTTCCACCCAGCGTTCCCCCAAGTCTCCCGATAAAAATGATACCTCACTTGCGAGGGTAGGCCTAGCACCCGCGACAGGAAACACCCCAAAGCGCAACGTGGACACATCCAAAATTTTGGAAGAAAACAGAGGTGTTTTTTGCGAAGTGCCTACCTGTAGATTTTGGCCTCTAGCTCAGCCGGCACCTAGGGAAACCTACCAAACCTGTGCATTTCTGAAAACTAGAGACCTAGGGGAATCCAAGGAGGGGTGACTTGCGGGCTCGGACCAGGTTCTGTTACCCAGAATCCTTTGCAAACCTCAAAATTTGGCTAAAAAAACACATGTTCCTCACATTTCTGTGGCAGAAAGTTCTGGAATCTGAGAGGAGCCACAAATTTCCTTCTACCCAGCGTTCCCCAGAGTCTCCCAATAAAAATGATACCTCACTTGCGTGGGTAGGCCTAGCGCCCGCGACAGGAAACACCCCAAAGCGCAACGTGGACACATCCAAAATTTTGGAAGAAAACAGAGGTATTTTTTGCGAAGTGCCTACCTGTAGATTTTGGCCTCTAGCTCAGCCGGCACCTAGGGAAACCTACCAAACCTGTGCATTTCTGAAAACTAGAGATCTAGGGGAATCCAAGATGGGGTGACTTGCGGGGCTCGGACCAGGTTCTGTTACCCAGAATCCTTTGCAAACCTCAAAATTTGGCTAAAAAAACACATGTTCCTCACATTTCTGTGGCAGAAAGTTCTGGCATCCGAGAGGAGCCACAAATTTCCTTCCACCCAGCGTTCCCCCAAGTCTCCCGATAAAAATGATACCTCACTTGCGTGGGTAGGCCTAGCGCACGCGACAGGAAACAACCCAAAGCGCAACGTGGACACATCCAAAATTTTGGAAGAAAACAGAGGTGTTTTTTGCGAAGTGCCTACCTGTAGATTTTGGCCTCTAGCTCAGCCGGCACCTAGGGAAACCTACCAAACCTGTGCATTTCTGAAAACTAGAGACCCAGGGGAATCCAAGGAGGGGTGACTTGCGGGGCTCGGACCAGGTTCTGTTACCCAGAATTCTTTGCAAACCTCAAAATTTGGCTAAAAAAACACATATTCCTCACATTTCTGTGGCAGAAAGTTCTGGAGTCTGAGAGGAGCCACAAATTTCCTTCTACCCAGCGTTCCCCCAAGTCTCCCGATAAAAATGATACCTCACTTGCGTGGGTAGGTCTAGCGCCCGCGACAGGAAACACCCCAAAGCGCAACGTGGACACATCCAAAATTTTGGAAGAAAACAGAGGTGTTTTTTGCGAAGTGCCTACCTGTAGATTTTGGCCTCTAGCTCAGCCGGCACCTAGGGAAACCTACCAAACCTGTGCATTTCTGAAAACTAGAGACTTAGGGGAATCCAAGATGGGGTGACTTGCGGGGCTCGGACCAGGTTCTGTTACCCAGAATCCTTTGCAAACCTCAAAATTTGGCTTAAAAAACACATGTTCCTCACATTTCTGTGGCAGAAAGTTCTGGAATCTGAGAGGAGCCACAAATTTCCTTCCACCCAGCGTTCCCCCAAGTCTCCCGATAAAAATGATACCTCACTTGCGTGGGTAGGCCTAGCACCCGCGACAGGAAACACCCCAAAGCGCAACGTGGACACATCCAAAATTTTGGAAGAAAACAGAGGTGTTTTTTGCGAAGTGCCTACCTGTAGATTTTGGCCTCTAGCTCAGCCGGCACCTAGGGAAACCTACCAAACCTGTGCATTTCTGAAAACTAGAGACCTAGGGGAATCCAAGGAGTGGAGACTTGCGGGGATCGGACCAGGTTCTGTTACCCAGAATCCTTTGCAATCCTCAAAATTTGGCTAAAAAAACACATGTTCCTCACATTTCTGTGGCAGAAAGTTCTGGAATCTGAGAGGAGCCACAAATTTCCTTCCAACCAGCGTTCCCCCAAATCTCCCGATAAAAATGATACCTCACTTGCGTGGGTAGGCCTAGCGCCCGCGACAGGAAACACCCCAAAGCGCAACGTGGACACATCCAAAATTTTGGAAGAAAACAGATGTGTTTTTTGCGAAGTGCCTACCTGTAGATTTTGGCCTCTAGCTCAGCCGGCACCTAGGGAAACCTACCAAACCTGTGCATTTCTGAAAACTAGAGACCTAGGGGAATACAAGGAGGGGTGACTTGCGGGGCTCGGACCAGGTTCTGTTACCCAGAATCCTTTGCAAACCTCAAAATTTGGCTAAAAAAACACATGTTCCTCACATTTCTGTGGCAGAAAGTTCTGGAATCTGAGAGGAGCCACAAATTTCCTTCCACCCAGCGTTCCCCCATGTCTCCCGATAAAAATGATACCTCACTTGCGTGGGTAGGCCTAGCGCCCGCGACAGGAAACACCCCAAAGCGCAACGTGGACACATCCAAAATTTTGGAAGAAAACAGAGGTGTTTTTTGCGAAGTGCCTACCTGTAGATTTTGGCCTCTACGTCAGCCGGCACCTAGGGAAACCTACCAAACCTGTGCATTTCTGAAAACTAGAGACCTAGGGGAATCCAAGGAGTGGTGACTTGCGGGGCTCGGACCAGGTTCTGTTACCCAGAATCCTTTGCAATCCTCAAAATTTGGCTAAAAAAACACATGTTCCTCACATTTCTGTGGCAGAAAGTTCTGGAATCTGAGAGGAGCCACAAATTTCCTTCCACCCAGCGTTCCCCCAAGTCTCCCGATAAAAATGATACCTCTCTTGCGAGGGTAGGCCTAGCACCCGCGACAGGAAACACCCCAAAGCGCAACGTGGACACATCCAAAATTTTGGAAGAAAACAGAGGTGTTTTTTGCGAAGTGCCTACCTGTAGATTTTGGCCTCTAGCTCAGCCGGCACCTAGGGAAACCTACCAAACCTGTGCATTTCTGAAAACTAGAGACCTAGGGGAATCCAAGGAGGGGTGACTTGCGGGGCTCGGACTAGGTTCTGTTACCCAGAATCCTTTGCAAACCTCAAAATTTGGCTAAAAAAACACATGTTCCTCACATTTCTGTGGCAGAAAGTTCTGGAATCTGAGAGGAGCCACAAATTTCCTTCGCCCCAGCGTTCCCCCAAGTCTCCCGATAAAAATGATACCTCACTTGCGTGGGTAGGCCTAGCGCCCGCGACAGGAAACACCCCAAAGTGCAACGTGGACACATCCGAAATTTTGGAAGAAAACAGATGTGTTTTTTGCGAAGTGCCTACCTGTAGATTTTGGCCTCTAGCTCAGCCGGCACCTAGGGAAACCTACCAAACCTGTGCATTTCTGGAAACTAGAGACCTAGGGGAATCCAAGATGGGGTGACTTGCGGGGCTCGGACCAAGTTCTGTTACCCAGAATCCTTTGCAAACCTCAAAATTTGGCTAAAAAAACACATGTTCCTCACATTTCTGTGGCAGAAAGTTCTGGCATCTGAGAGGAGCCACAAATTTCCTTCCACCCAGCGTTCCCCCAAGTCTCCCGATAAAAATGATACCTCACTTACGTGGGTAGGCCTAGCGCCCGCGACAGGAAACACCCCAAAGCGCAACGTGGACACATCCAAAATTTTGGAAGAAAACAGATGTGTTTTTTGCGAAGTGCCTACCTGCAGATTTTGGCCTCTAGCTCAGCCGGCACCTAGTGAAACCTACCAAACCTGTGCATTTCTGAAAACTAGAGACCTAGGGGAATCCAAGGAGGGGTGACTTGCGGGCTCGGACCAGGTTCTGTTACCCAGAATCCTTTGCAAACCTCAAAATTTGGCTAAAAAAACACATGTTCCTCACATTTCTGTGGCAGAAAGTTCTGGAATCTGAGAGGAGCCACAAATTTCCTTCTACCCAGCGTTCCCCAGAGTCTCCCGATAAAAATGATACCTCACTTGCGTGGGTAGGCCTAGCGCCCGCGACAGGAAACACCCCAAAGCGCAACGTGGACACATCCAAAATTTTGGAAGAAAACAGAGGTATTTTTTGCGAAGTGCCTACCTGTAGATTTTGGCCTCTAGCTCAGCCGGCACCTAGGGAAACCTACCAAACCTGTGCATTTCTGAAAACTAGAGATCTAGGGGAATCCAAGATGGGGTGACTTGCGGGGCTCGGACCAGGTTCTGTTACCCAGAATCCTTTGCAAACCTCAAAATTTGGCTAAAAAAACACAAGTTCCTCACATTTCTGTGGCAGAAAGTTCTGGCATTCGAGAGGAGCCACAAATTTCCTTCCACCCAGCGTTCCCCCAAGTCTCCCGATAAAAATGATACCTCACTTGCGTGGGTAGGCCTAGCGCACGCGACAGGAAACAACCCAAAGCGCAACGTGGACACATCCAAAATTTTGGAAGAAAACAGAGGTGTTTTTTGCGAAGTGCCTACCTGTAGATTTTGGCCTCTAGCTCAGCCGGCACCTAGGGAAACCTACCAAACCTGTGCATTTCTGAAAACTAGAGACCTAGGGGAATCCAAGGAGGGGTGACTTGCGGGGCTCGGACCAGGTTCTGTTACCCAGAATTCTTTGCAAACCTCAAAATTTGGCTAAAAAAACACATGTTCCTCACATTTCTGTGGCAGAAAGTTCTGGAGTCTGAGAGGAGCCACAAATTTCCTTCTACCCAGCGTTCCCCCAAGTCTCCCGATAAAAATGATACCTCACTTGCGTGGGTAGGCCTAGCGCCCGCGACAGGAAACACCCCAAAGCGCAACGTGGACACATCTAAAATTTTGGAAGAAAACAGAGGTGTTTTTTGCGAAGTGCCTACCTGTAGATTTTGGCCTCTAGCTCAGCCGGCACCTAGGGAAACCTACCAAACCTGTGCATTTCTGAAAACTAGAGACCTAGGGGAATCCAAGGAGTGGTGACTTGCGGGGCTCGGACCAGGTTCTGTTACCCAGAATCCTTTGCAATCCTCAAAATTTGGCTAAAAAAACACATGTTCCTCACATTTCTGTGGCAGAAAGTTCTGGAATCTGAGAGGAGCCACAAATTTCCTTCCACCCAGCGTTCCCCCAAGTCTCCCGATAAAAATGATACCTCACTTGCGAGGGTAGGCCTAGCACCCGCGACAGAAAACACCCCAAAGCGCAACGTGGACACATCCAAAATTTTGGAAGAAAAGAGAGGTGTTTTTTGCGAAGTGCCTACCTGTAGATTTTGGCCTCTAGCTCAGCCGGCACCTAGGGAAACCTACCAAACCTGTGCATTTCTGAAAACTAGAGACCTAGGGGAATCCAAGGAGGGGTGACTTGCGGGCTCGGACCAGGTTCTGTTACCCAGAATCCTTTGCAAACCTCAAAATTTGGCTAAAAAAACACATGTTCCTCACATTTCTGTGGCAGAAAGTTCTGGAATCTGAGAGGAGCCACAAATTTCCTTCTACCCAGCGTTCCCCAGAGTCTCCCGATAAAAATGATACCTCACTTGCGTGGGTAGGCCTAGCGCCCGCGACAGGAAACACCCCAAAGCGCAACGTGGACACATCCAAAATTTTGGAAGAAAACAGAGGTATTTTTTGCGAAGTGCCTACCTGTAGATTTTGGCCTCTAGCTCAGCCAGCACCTAGGGAAACCTACAAAACCTGTGCATTTCTGAAAACTAGAGATCTAGGGGAATCCAAGATGGGGTGACTTGCGGGGCTCGGACCAGGTTCTGTTACCCAGAATCCTTTGCAAACCTCAAAATTTGGCTAAAAAAACACAAGTTCCTCACATTTCTGTGGCAGAAAGTTCTGGCATCCGAGAGGAGCCACAAATTTCCTTCCACCCAGCGTTCCCCCAAGTCTCCCGATAAAAATGATACCTCACTTGCGTGGGTAGGCCTAGCGCACGCGACAGGAAACAACCCAAAGCGCAACGTGGACACATCCAAAATTTTGGAAGAAAACAGAGGTGTTTTTTGCGAAGTGCCTACCTGTAGATTTTGGCCTCTAGCTCAGCCGGCACCTAGGGAAACCTACCAAACCTGTGCATTTCTGAAAACTAGAGACCTAGGGGAATCGAAGGAGGGGTGACTTGCGGGGCTCGGACCAGGTTCTGTTACCCAGAATTCTTTGCAAACCTCAAAATTTGGCTAAAAAAACACATGTTCCTCACATTTCTGTGGCAGAAAGTTCTGGAGTCTGAGAGGAGCCACAAATTTCCTTCTACCCAGCGTTCCCCCAAGTCTCCCGATAAAAATGATACCTCACTTGCGTGGGTAGGCCTAGCGCCCGCGACAGGAAACACCCCAAAGCGCAACGTGGACACATCCAAAATTTTGGAAGAAAACAGAGGTGTTTTTTGCGAAGTGCCTACCTGTAGATTTTGGCCTCTAGCTCAGCCGGCACCTAGGGAAACCTACCAAACCTGTGCATTTCTGAAAACTAGAGACTTAGGGGAATTAAAGATGGGGTGACTTGCGGGGCTCGGACCAGGTTCTGTTACCCAGAATCCTTTGCAAACCTCAAAATTTGGCTAAAAAAACACATGTTCCTCACATTTCTGTGGCAGAAAGTTCTGGCATCTGAGAGGAGCCACAAATTTCCTTCCACCCAGCGTTCCCCCAAGTCTCCCGATAAAAATGATACCTCACTTACGTGGGTAGGCCTAGCGCCCGCGACAGGAAACACCCCAAAGCGCAACGTGGACACATCCAAAATTTTGGAAGAAAACAGAGGTGTTTTTTGCGAAGTGCCTACCTGCAGATTTTGGCCTCTAGCTCAGCCGGCACCTAGGGAAACCTACCAAACCTGTGCATTTCTGAAAACTAGAGACCTAGGGGAATCCAAGATGGGGTGACTTGCGGGGCTCGGACCAGGTTCTGTTACCCAGAATCCTTTGCAAACCTCAAAATTTGGCTAAAAAAACACATGTTCCTCACATTTCTGTGGCAGAAAGTTCTGGAATCTGAGAGGAGCCACAAATTTCCTTCCACCCAGCGTTCCCCCAAGTCTCCCGATAAAAATGATACCTCACTTGCGTGGGTAGGCCTAGCGCCAGCGACACGAAACACCCCAAAGCGCAACGTGGACACATCCAAAATTTTGGAAGAAAACAGAGGTATTTTTTGCGAAGTGCCTACCTGTAGATTTTGGCCTCTAGCTCAGCCGGCACCTAGGGAAACCTACCAAACCTGTGCATTTCTAAAAACTAGAGACCTAGGGGAATCCAAGGAGGGGTGACTTGCGGGGCTCGGACCAGGTTCTGTTACCCAGAATTCTTTGCAAACCTCAAAATTTGGCTAAAAAAACACATGTTCCTCACATTTCTGTGGCAGAAAGTTCTGGAATCTGAGAGGAGCCACAAATTTCCTTCTACCCAGCGTTCCCCCAAGTCTCCCGATAAAAATGATACCTCACTTGCGTGAGTAGGCCTAGCGCCCGCGACAGGAAACACCCCAAAGCGCAACGTGGACACATCCAAAATTTTGGAAGAAAACAGAGGTGTTTTTTGCGAAGTGCCTACCTGTAGATTTTGGCCTCTAGCTCAGCCGGCACCTAGGGAAACCTACCAAACCTGTGCATTTCTGAAAACTAGAGACTTAGGGGAATCCAACATGGGGTGACTTGCGGGGCTCGGACCAGGTTCTGTTACCCAGAATCCTTTGCAAACCTCAAAATTTGGCTAAAAAAACACATGTTCCTCACATTTCTGTGGCAGAAAGTTCTGGCATCTGAGAGGAGCCACAAATTTCCTTCCACCCAGCGTTCCCCCAAGTCTCCCGATAAAAATGATACCTCTCTTACGTGGGTAGGCCTAGCGCCCGCGACAGGAAACACCCCAAAGCGCAACGTGGACACATCCAAAATTTTGGAAGAAAACAGAGGTGTTTTTTGCGAAGTGCCTGCCTGCAGATTTTGGCCTCTAGCTCAGCCGGCACCTAGTGAAACCTACCAAACCTGTGCATTTCTGAAAACTAGAGACCTAGGGGAATCCAAGGAGGGGTGACTTGCGGGGCTCGGACCAGGTTCTGTTACCCAGAATCCTTTGCAAACCTCAAAATTTGGCTTAAAAAACACATGTTCCTCACATTTCTGTGGCAGAAAGTTCTGGAATCTGAGAGGAGCCACAAATTTCCTTCCACCCAGCGTTCCCCCAAGTCTCCCGATAAAAATAATACCTCACTTGCGAGGGTAGGCCTAGCGCCCGCGACAGGAAACACCCCAAAGCGCAACGTGGACACATCCAAAATTTTGGAAGAAAACAGAGGTATTTTTTGCGAAGTGCCTACCTGTAGATTTTGGCCTCTAGCTCAGCCGGCACCTAGGGAAACCTACCAAACCTGACCATTTCTGAAAACTAGAGATCTAGGGGAATCCAAGATGGGGTGACTTGCGGGGCTCGGACCAGGTTCTGTTACCCAGAATCCTTTGCAAACCTCAAAATTTGGCTAAAAAAACACAAGTTCCTCACATTTCTGTGGCAGAAAGTTCTGGCATCCGAGAGGAGCCACAAATTTCCTTCCACCCAGCGTTCCCCCAAGTCTCCCGATAAAAATGATACCTCACTTGCGTGGGTAGGCCTAGCGCCCGCGACAGGAAACAACCCAAAGCGCAACGTGGACACATCCAAAATTTTGGAAGAAAACAGAGTTGTTTTTTGCGAAGTGCCTACCTGTAGATTTTGGCCTCTAGCTCAGCCGGCAACTAGGGAAACCTACCAAACCTGTGCATTTCTGAAAACTAGAGACCTAGGGTAATCCAAGGAGGGGTGACTTGCGGGGCTCGGACCAGGTTCTGTTACCCAGAATTCTTTGCAAACCTCAAAATTTGGCTAAAAAAACACATGTTCCTCACATTTCTGTGGCAGAAAGTTCTGGAGTCTGAGAGGAGCCACAAATTTCCTTCTACCCAGCGTTCCCCCAAGTCTCCCGATAAAAATGATACCTCACTTGCGTGGGTAGGCCTAGCGCCCGCGACAGGAAACACCCCAAAGCGCAACGTGGACACATCCAAAATTTTGGAAGAAAACAGATGTGTTTTTTGCGAAGTGCCTACCTGTAGATTTTGGCCTCTACCTCAGCCGGCACCTAGGGAAACCTACCAAACCTGTGCATTTCTGAAAACTAGAGACCTAGGGGAATCCAAGGAGTGGTGACTTGCGGGGCTCGGACCAGGTTCTGTTACCCAGAATCCTTTGCAATCCTCAAAATTTGGCTAAAAAAACACATGTTCCTCACATTTCTGTGGCAGAAAGTTCTGGAATCTGAGAGGAGCCACAAATTTCCTTCCACCCAGCGTTCCCCCAAGTCTCCCGATAAAAATGATACCTCACTTGCGAGGGTAGGCCTAGCACCCGCGACAGGAAACACCCCAAAGCGCAACGTGGACACATCCAAAATTTTGGAAGAAAACAGAGGTGTTTTTTGCGAAGTGCCTACCTGTAGATTTTGGCCTCTAGCTCAGCCGGCACCTAGGGAAACCTACCAAACCTGTGCATTTCTGAAAACTAGAGACCTAGGGGAATCGAAGGAGGGGTGACTTGCGGGCTCGGACCAGGTTCTGTTACCCAGAATCCTTTGCAAACCTCAAAATTTGGCTAAAAAAACACATGTTCCTCACATTTCTGTGGCAGAAAGTTCTGGAATCTGAGAGGAGCCACAAATTTCCTTCTACCCAGCGTTCCCCAGAGTCTCCCGATAAAAATGATACCTCACTTGCGTGGGTAGGCCAAGCGCCCGCGACAGGAAACACCCCAAAGCGCAACGTGGACACATCCAAAATTTTGGAAGAAAACAGAGGTATTTTTTGCGAAGTGCCTACCTGTAGATTTTGGCCTCTAGCTCAGCCGGCACCTAGGGAAACCTACCAAACCTGTGCATTTCTGAAAACTAGAGATCTAGGGGAATCCAAGATGGGGTGACTTGCGGGGCTCGGACCAGGTTCTGTTACCCAGAATCCTTTGCAAACCTCAAAATTTGGCTAAAAAAACACAAGTTCCTCACATTTCTGTGGCAGAAAGTTCTGGCATCCGAGAGGAGCCACAAATTTCCTTCCACCCAGCGTTCCCCCAAGTCTCCCGATAAAAATGATACCTCACTTGCGTGGGTAGGCCTAGCGCACGCGACAGGAAACAACCCAAAGCGCAACGTGGACACATCCAAAATTTTGGAAGAAAACAGAGGTGTTTTTTGCGAAGTGCCTACCTGTAGATTTTGGCCTCTAGCTCAGCCGGCACCTAGGGAAACCTACCAAACCTGTGCATTTCTAAAAACTAGAGACCTAGGGGAATCCAAGGAGGGGTGACTTGCGGGGCTCGGACCAGGTTCTGTTACCCAGAATTCTTTGCAAACCTCAAAATTTGGCTAAAAAAACACATGTTCCTCACATTTCTGTGGCAGAAAGTTCTGGAGTCTGAGAGGAGCCACAAATTTCCTTCTACCCGGCGTTCCCCCAAGTCTCCCGATAAAAATGATACCTCACTTGCGTGGGTAGGCCTAGCGCCCGCGACAGGAAACACCCCAAAGCGCAACGTGGACACATCTAAAATTTTGGAAGAAAACAGAGGTGTTTTTTGCGAAGTGCCTACCTGTAGATTTTGGCCTCTACCTCAGCCGGCACCTAGGGAAACCTACCAAACCTGTGCATTTCTGAAAACTAGAGACCTAGGGGAATCCAAGGAGTGGTGACTTGCGGGGCTCGGACCAGGTTCTGTTACCCAGAATCCTTTGCAATCCTCAAAATTTGGCTAAAAAAACACATGTTCCTCACATTTCTGTGGCAGAAAGTTCTGGAATCTGAGAGGAGCCACAAATTTCCTTCCACCCAGCGTTCCCCCAAGTCTCCCGATAAAAATGATACCTCACTTGCGAGGGTAGGCCTAGCACCCGCGACAGGAAACACCCCAAAGCGCAACGTGGACACATCCAAAATTTTGGAAGAAAACAGAGGTGTTTTTTGCGAAGTGCCTACCTGTAGATTTTGGCCTCTAGCTCAGCCGGCACCTAGGGAAACCTACCAAACCTGTGCATTTCTGAAAACTAGAGACCTAGGGGAATCCAAGGAGGGGTGACTTGCGGGCTCGGACCAGGTTCTGTTACCCAGAATCCTTTGCAAACCTCAAAATTTGGCTAAAAAAACACATGTTCCTCACATTTCTGTGGCAGAAAGTTCTGGAATCTGAGAGGAGCCACAAATTTCCTTCTACCCAGCGTTCCCCAGAGTCTCCCAATAAAAATGATACCTCACTTGCGTGGGTAGGCCTAGCGCCCGCGACAGGAAACACCCCAAAGCGCAACGTGGACACATCCAAAATTTTGGAAGAAAACAGAGGTATTTTTTGCGAAGTGCCTACCTGTAGATTTTGGCCTCTAGCTCAGCCGGCACCTAGGGAAACCTACCAAACCTGTGCATTTCTGAAAACTAGAGATCTAGGGGAATCCAAGATGGGGTGACTTGCGGGGCTCGGACCAGGTTCTGTTACCCAGAATCCTTTGCAAACCTCAAAATTTGGCTAAAAAAACACATGTTCCTCACATTTCTGTGGCAGAAAGTTCTGGCATCCGAGAGGAGCCACAAATTTCCTTCCACCCAGCGTTCCCCCAAGTCTCCCGATAAAAATGATACCTCACTTGCGTGGGTAGGCCTAGCGCACGCGACAGGAAACAACCCAAAGCGCAACGTGGACACATCCAAAATTTTGGAAGAAAACAGAGGTGTTTTTTGCGAAGTGCCTACCTGTAGATTTTGGCCTCTAGCTCAGCCGGCACCTAGGGAAACCTACCAAACCTGTGCATTTCTGAAAACTAGAGACCCAGGGGAATCCAAGGAGGGGTGACTTGCGGGGCTCGGACCAGGTTCTGTTACCCAGAATTCTTTGCAAACCTCAAAATTTGGCTAAAAAAACACATATTCCTCACATTTCTGTGGCAGAAAGTTCTGGAGTCTGAGAGGAGCCACAAATTTCCTTCTACCCAGCGTTCCCCCAAGTCTCCCGATAAAAATGATACCTCACTTGCGTGGGTAGGTCTAGCGCCCGCGACAGGAAACACCCCAAAGCGCAACGTGGACACATCCAAAATTTTGGAAGAAAACAGAGGTGTTTTTTGCGAAGTGCCTACCTGTAGATTTTGGCCTCTAGCTCAGCCGGCACCTAGGGAAACCTACCAAACCTGTGCATTTCTGAAAACTAGAGACTTAGGGGAATCCAAGATGGGGTGACTTGCGGGGCTCGGACCAGGTTCTGTTACCCAGAATCCTTTGCAAACCTCAAAATTTGGCTTAAAAAACACATGTTCCTCACATTTCTGTGGCAGAAAGTTCTGGAATCTGAGAGGAGCCACAAATTTCCTTCCACCCAGCGTTCCCCCAAGTCTCCCGATAAAAATGATACCTCACTTGCGTGGGTAGGCCTAGCACCCGCGACAGGAAACACCCCAAAGCGCAACGTGGACACATCCAAAATTTTGGAAGAAAACAGAGGTGTTTTTTGCGAAGTGCCTACCTGTAGATTTTGGCCTCTAGCTCAGCCGGCACCTAGGGAAACCTACCAAACCTGTGCATTTCTGAAAACTAGAGACCTAGGGGAATCCAAGGAGTGGAGACTTGCGGGGATCGGACCAGGTTCTGTTACCCAGAATCCTTTGCAATCCTCAAAATTTGGCTAAAAAAACACATGTTCCTCACATTTCTGTGGCAGAAAGTTCTGGAATCTGAGAGGAGCCACAAATTTCCTTCCAACCAGCGTTCCCCCAAATCTCCCGATAAAAATGATACCTCACTTGCGTGGGTAGGCCTAGCGCCCGCGACAGGAAACACCCCAAAGCGCAACGTGGACACATCCAAAATTTTGGAAGAAAACAGATGTGTTTTTTGCGAAGTGCCTACCTGTAGATTTTGGCCTCTAGCTCAGCCGGCACCTAGGGAAACCTACCAAACCTGTGCATTTCTGAAAACTAGAGACCTAGGGGAATACAAGGAGGGGTGACTTGCGGGGCTCGGACCAGGTTCTGTTACCCAGAATCCTTTGCAAACCTCAAAATTTGGCTAAAAAAACACATGTTCCTCACATTTCTGTGGCAGAAAGTTCTGGAATCTGAGAGGAGCCACAAATTTCCTTCCACCCAGCGTTCCCCCATGTCTCCCGATAAAAATGATACCTCACTTGCGTGGGTAGGCCTAGCGCCCGCGACAGGAAACACCCCAAAGCGCAACGTGGACACATCCAAAATTTTGGAAGAAAACAGAGGTGTTTTTTGCGAAGTGCCTACCTGTAGATTTTGGCCTCTACGTCAGCCGGCACCTAGGGAAACCTACCAAACCTGTGCATTTCTGAAAACTAGAGACCTAGGGGAATCCAAGGAGTGGTGACTTGCGGGGCTCGGACCAGGTTCTGTTACCCAGAATCCTTTGCAATCCTCAAAATTTGGCTAAAAAAACACATGTTCCTCACATTTCTGTGGCAGAAAGTTCTGGAATCTGAGAGGAGCCACAAATTTCCTTCCACCCAGCGTTCCCCCAAGTCTCCCGATAAAAATGATACCTCTCTTGCGAGGGTAGGCCTAGCACCCGCGACAGGAAACACCCCAAAGCGCAACGTGGACACATCCAAAATTTTGGAAGAAAACAGAGGTGTTTTTTGCGAAGTGCCTACCTGTAGATTTTGGCCTCTAGCTCAGCCGGCACCTAGGGAAACCTACCAAACCTGTGCATTTCTGAAAACTAGAGACCTAGGGGAATCGAAGGAGGGGTGACTTGCGGGCTCGGACCAGGTTCTGTTACCCAGAATCCTTTGCAAACCTCAAAATTTGGCTAAAAAAACACATGTTCCTCACATTTCTGTGGCAGAAAGTTCTGGAATCTGAGAGGAGCCACAAATTTCCTTCTACCCAGCGTTCCCCAGAGTCTCCCGATAAAAATGATACCTCACTTGCGTGGGTAGGCCTAGCGCCCGCGACAGGAAACACCCCAAAGCGCAACGTGGACACATCCAAAATTTTGGAAGAAAACAGAGGTATTTTTTGCGAAGTGCCTACCTGTAGATTTTGGCCTCTAGCTCAGCCGGCACCTAGGGAAACCTACCAAACCTGTGCATTTCTGAAAACTAGAGATCTAGGGGAATCCAAGATGGGGT
The DNA here is from genome assembly GCF_031143425.1 of Pleurodeles waltl. Classification (NCBI taxonomy): domain Eukaryota; kingdom Metazoa; phylum Chordata; class Amphibia; order Caudata; family Salamandridae; genus Pleurodeles; species Pleurodeles waltl. The sequence goes on along the minus strand of NW_027150171.1, from coordinate 23,423 downwards.
GACTTGCGGGGCTCGGACCAGGTTCTGTTACCCAGAATCCTTTGCAAACCTCAAAATTTGGCTAAAAAAACACAAGTTCCTCACATTTCTGTGGCAGAAAGTTCTGGCATCCGAGAGGAGCCACAAATTTCCTTCCACCCAGCGTTCCCCCAAGTCTCCCGATAAAAATGATACCTCACTTGCGTGGGTAGGCCTAGCGCACGCGACAGGAAACAACCCAAAGCGCAACGTGGACACATCCAAAATTTTGGAAGAAAACAGAGGTGTTTTTTGCGAAGTGCCTACCTGTAGATTTTGGCCTCTAGCTCAGCCGGCACCTAGGGAAACCTACCAAACCTGTGCATTTCTGAAAACTAGAGACCTAGGGGAATCCAAGGAGGGGTGACTTGCGGGGCTCGGACCAGGTTCTGTTACCCAGAATTCTTTGCAAACCTCAAAATTTGGCTAAAAAAACACATGTTCCTCACATTTCTGTGGCAGAAAGTTCTGGAGTCTGAGAGGAGCCACAAATTTCCTTCTACCCAGCGTTCCCCCAAGTCTCCCGATAAAAATGATACCTCACTTGCGTGGGTAGGCCTAGCGCCCGCGACAGGAAACACCCCAAAGCGCAACGTGGACACATCTAAAATTTTGGAAGAAAACAGAGGTGTTTTTTGCGAAGTGCCTACCTGTAGATTTTGGCCTCTACCTCAGCCGGCACCTAGGGAAACCTACCAAACCTATGCATTTCTGAAAACTAGAGACCTAGGGGAATCCAAGGAGTGGTGACTTGCGGGGCTCGGACCAGGTTCTGTTACCCAGAATCCTTTGCAATCCTCAAAATTTGGCTAAAAAAACACATGTTCCTCACATTTCTGTGGCAGAAAGTTCTGGAATCTGAGAGGAGCCACAAATTTCCTTCCACCCAGCGTTCCCCCAAGTCTCCCGATAAAAATGATACCTCACTTGCGAGGGTAGGCCTAGCACCCGCGACAGAAAACACCCCAAAGCGCAACGTGGACACATCCAAAATTTTGGAAGAAAACAGAGGTGTTTTTTGCGAAGTGCCTACCTGTAGATTTTGGCCTCTAGCTCAGCCGGCACCTAGGGAAACCTACCAAACCTGTGCATTTCTGAAAACTAGAGACCTAGGGGAATCCAAGGAGGGGTGACTTGCGGGCTCGGACCAGGTTCTGTTACCCAGAATCCTTTGCAAACCTCAAAATTTGGCTAAAAAAACACATGTTCCTCACATTTCTGTGGCAGAAAGTTCTGGAATCTGAGAGGAGCCACAAATTTCCTTCTACCCAGCGTTCCCCAGAGTCTCCCGATAAAAATGATACCTCACTTGCGTGGGTAGGCCTAGCGCCCGCGACAGGAAACACCCCAAAGCACAACGTGGACACATCCAAAATTTTGGAAGAAAACAGAGGTATTTTTTGCGAAGTGCCTACCTGTAGATTTTGGCCTCTAGCTCAGCCAGCACCTAGGGAAACCTACAAAACCTGTGCATTTCTGAAAACTAGAGATCTAGGGGAATCCAAGATGGGGTGACTTGCGGGGCTCGGACCAGGTTCTGTTACCCAGAATCCTTTGCAAACCTCAAAATTTGGCTAAAAAAACACAAGTTCCTCACATTTCTGTGGCAGAAAGTTCTGGCATCCGAGAGGAGCCACAAATTTCCTTCCACCCAGCGTTCCCCCAAGTCTCCCGATAAAAATGATACCTCACTTGCGTGGGTAGGCCTAGCGCACGCGACAGGAAACAACCCAAAGCGCAACGTGGACACATCCAAAATTTTGGAAGAAAACAGAGGTGTTTTTTGCGAAGTGCCTACCTGTAGATTTTGGCCTCTAGCTCAGCCGGCACCTAGGGAAACCTACCAAACCTGTGCATTTCTGAAAACTAGAGACCTAGGGGAATCGAAGGAGGGGTGACTTGCGGGGCTCGGACCAGGTTCTGTTACCCAGAATTCTTTGCAAACCTCAAAATTTGGCTAAAAAAACACATGTTCCTCACATTTCTGTGGCAGAAAGTTCTGGAGTCTGAGAGGAGCCACAAATTTCCTTCTACCCAGCGTTCCCCCAAGTCTCCCGATAAAAATGATACCTCACTTGCGTGGGTAGGCCTAGCGCCCGCGACAGGAAACACCCCAAAGCGCAACGTGGACACATCCAAAATTTTGGAAGAAAACAGAGGTGTTTTTTGCGAAGTGCCTACCTGTAGATTTTGGCCTCTAGCTCAGCCGGCACCTAGGGAAACCTACCAAACCTGTGCATTTCTGAAAACTAGAGACTTAGGGGAATTAAAGATGGGGTGACTTGCGGGGCTCGGACCAGGTTCTGTTACCCAGAATCCTTTGCAAACCTCAAAATTTGGCTAAAAAAACACATGTTCCTCACATTTCTGTGGCAGAAAGTTCTGGCATCTGAGAGGAGCCACAAATTTCCTTCCACCCAGCGTTCCCCCAAGTCTCCCGATAAAAATGATACCTCACTTACGTGGGTAGGCCTAGCGCCCGCGACAGGAAACACCCCAAAGCGCAACGTGGACACATCCAAAATTTTGGAAGAAAACAGAGGTGTTTTTTGCGAAGTGCCTACCTGCAGATTTTGGCCTCTAGCTCAGCCGGCACCTAGGGAAACCTACCAAACCTGTGCATTTCTGAAAACTAGAGACCTAGGGGAATCCAAGATGGGGTGACTTGCGGGGCTCGGACCAGGTTCTGTTACCCAGAATCCTTTGCAAACCTCAAAATTTGGCTAAAAAAACACATGTTCCTCACATTTCTGTGGCAGAAAGTTCTGGAATCTGAGAGGAGCCACAAATTTCCTTCCACCCAGCGTTCCCCCAAGTCTCCCGATAAAAATGATACCTCACTTGCGTGGGTAGGCCTAGCGCCAGCGACACGAAACACCCCAAAGCGCAACGTGGACACATCCAAAATTTTGGAAGAAAACAGAGGTATTTTTTGCGAAGTGCCTACCTGTAGATTTTGGCCTCTAGCTCAGCCGGCACCTAGGGAAACCTACCAAACCTGTGCATTTCTAAAAACTAGAGACCTAGGGGAATCCAAGGAGGGGTGACTTGCGGGGCTCGGACCAGGTTCTGTTACCCAGAATTCTTTGCAAACCTCAAAATTTGGCTAAAAAAAACACATGTTCCTCACATTTCTGTGGCAGAAAGTTCTGGAATCTGAGAGGAGCCACAAATTTCCTTCTACCCAGCGTTCCCCCAAGTCTCCCGATAAAAATGATACCTCACTTGCGTGGGTAGGCCTAGCGCCCGCGACAGGAAACACCCCAAAGCGCAACGTGGACACATCCAAAATTTTGGAAGAAAACAGAGGTGTTTTTTGCGAAGTGCCTACCTGTAGATTTTGGCCTCTAGCTCAGCCGGCACCTAGGGAAACCTACCAAACCTGTGCATTTCTGAAAACTAGAGACTTAGGGGAATCCAACATGGGGTGACTTGCGGGGCTCGGACCAGGTTCTGTTACCCAGAATCCTTTGCAAACCTCAAAATTTGGCTAAAAAAACACATGTTCCTCACATTTCTGTGGCAGAAAGTTCTGGCATCTGAGAGGAGCCACAAATTTCCTTCCACCCAGCGTTCCCCCAAGTCTCCCGATAAAAATGATACCTCTCTTACGTGGGTAGGCCTAGCGCCCGCGACAGGAAACACCCCAAAGCGCAACGTGGACACATCCAAAATTTTGGAAGAAAACAGAGGTGTTTTTTGCGAAGTGCCTGCCTGCAGATTTTGGCCTCTAGCTCAGCCGGCACCTAGTGAAACCTACCAAACCTGTGCATTTCTGAAAACTAGAGACCTAGGGGAATCCAAGGAGGGGTGACTTGCGGGGCTCGGACCAGGTTCTGTTACCCAGAATCCTTTGCAAACCTCAAAATTTGGCTTAAAAAACACATGTTCCTCACATTTCTGTGGCAGAAAGTTCTGGAATCTGAGAGGAGCCACAAATTTCCTTCCACCCAGCGTTCCCCCAAGTCTCCCGATAAAAATGATACCTCACTTGCGTGGGTAGGCCTAGCGCCCGCGACAGGAAACACCCCAAAGCGCAACGTGGACACATCCAAAATTTTGGAAGAAAACAGAGGTGTTTTTTGCGAAGTGCCTACCTGTAGATTTTGGCCTCTAGCTCAGCCGGCACCTAGGGAAACCTACCAAACCTGTGCATTTCTGAAAACTAGAGACCTAGGGGAATCCAAGGAGTGGAGACTTGCGGGGATCGGACCAGGTTCTGTTACCCAGAATCCTTTGCAATCCTCAAAATTTGGCTAAAAAAACACATGTTCCTCACATTTCTGTGGCAGAAAGTTCTGGAATCTGAGAGGAGCCACAAATTTCCTTCCAACCAGCGTTCCCCCAAATCTCCCGATAAAAATGATACCTCACTTGCGTGGGTAGGCCTAGCGCCCGCGACAGGAAACACCCCAAAGCGCAACGTGGACACATCCAAAATTTTGGAAGAAAACAGAGGTGTTTTTTGCGAAGTGCCTACCTGTAGATTTTGGCCTCTAGCTCAGCCGGCACCTAGGGAACCCTACCAAACCTGTGCATTTCTGAAAACTAGAGACCTAGGGGAATACAAGGAGGGGTGACTTGCGGGGCTCGGACCAGGTTCTGTTACCCAGAATCCTTTGTAAACCTCAAAATTTGGCTAAAAAAACACATGTTCCTCACAATTCTGTGGCAGAAAGTTCTGGAATCTGGGAGGAGCCACTAATTTCCTTCCCCCCAGCGTTCCCCCAAGTCACCCGATAAAAATGATACCTCACTTGCGTGGGTAGGCCTAGCGCCCGCGACAGGAAACACCCCAAAGCGCAACGTGGACACATCCAAAATTTTGGAAGAAAACAGAGGTGTTTTTTGCGAAGTGCCTACCTGTAGATTTTGGCCTCTAGCTCAGCCGGCACCTAGGGAAACCTACCAAACCTGTGCATTTCTGAAAACTAGAGACCTAGGGGAATCCAAGGAGTGGTGACTTGCGGGGCTCGGACCAGGTTCTGTTACCCAGAATCCTTTGCAAACCTCAAAATTTGGCTAAAAAAACACATGTTCCTCACATTTCTGTGGCAGAAAGTTCTGGAATCTGAGAGGAGCCACAAATTTCCTTCTACCCAGCGTTCCCCAGAGTCTCCCGATAAAAATGATACCTCACTTGCGTGGGTAGGCCTAGCGCCCGCGACAGGAAACACCCCAAAGCGCAACGTGGACACATCCAAAATTTTGGAAGAAAACAGAGGTATTTTTTGCGAAGTGCCTACCTGTAGATTTTGGCCTCTAGCTCAGCCGGCACCTAGGGAAACCTACCAAACCTGACCATTTCTGAAAACTAGAGATCTAGGGGAATCCAAGATGGGGTGACTTGCGGGGCTCGGACCAGGTTCTGTTACCCAGAATCCTTTGCAAACCTCAAAATTTGGCTAAAAAAACACAAGTTCCTCACATTTCTGTGGCAGAAAGTTCTGGCATCCGAGAGGAGCCACAAATTTCCTTCCACCCAGCGTTCCCCCAAGTCTCCCGATAAAAATGATACCTCACTTGCGTGGGTAGGCCTAGCGCCCGCGACAGGAAACAACCCAAAGCGCAACGTGGACACATCCAAAATTTTGGAAGAAAACAGAGGTGTTTTTTGCGAAGTGCCTACCTGTAGATTTTGGCCTCTAGCTCAGCCGGCACCTAGGGAAACCTACCAAACCTGTGCATTTCTGAAAACTAGAGACCTAGGGTAATCCAAGGAGGGGTGACTTGCGGGGCTCGGACCAGGTTCTGTTACCCAGAATTCTTTGCAAACCTCAAAATTTGGCTAAAAAAACACATGTTCCTCACATTTCTGTGGCAGAAAGTTCTGGAGTCTGAGAGGAGCCACAAATTTCCTTCTACCCAGCGTTCCCCCAAGTCTCCCGATAAAAATGATACCTCACTTGCGTGGGTAGGCCTAGCGCCCGCGACAGGAAACACCCCAAAGCGCAACGTGGACACATCCAAAATTTTGGAAGAAAACAGAGGTGTTTTTTGCGAAGTGCCTACCTGTAGATTTTGGCCTCTAGCTCAGCCGGCACCTAGGGAAACCTACCAAACCTGTGCATTTCTGAAAACTAGAGACTTAGGGGAATTAAAGATGGGGTGACTTGCGGGGCTCGGACCAGGTTCTGTTACCCAGAATCCTTTGCAAACCTCAAAATTTGGCTAAAAAAACACATGTTCCTCACATTTCTGTGGCAGAAAGTTCTGGCATCTGAGAGGAGCCACAAATTTCCTTCCACCCAGCGTTCCCCCAAGTCTCCCGATAAAAATGATACCTCACTTACGTGGGTAGGCCTAGCGCCCGCGACAGGAAACACCCCAAAGCGCAACGTGGACACATCCAAAATTTTGGAAGAAAACAGAGGTGTTTTTTGCGAAGTGCCTACCTGCAGATTTTGGCCTCTAGCTCAGCCGGCACCTAGGGAAACCTACCAAACCTGTGCATTTCTGAAAACTAGAGACCTAGGGGAATCCAAGATGGGGTGACTTGCGGGGCTCGGACCAGGTTCTGTTACCCAGAATCCTTTGCAAACCTCAAAATTTGGCTAAAAAAACACATGTTCCTCACATTTCTGTGGCAGAAAGTTCTGGAATCTGAGAGGAGCCACAAATTTCCTTCCACCCAGCGTTCCCCCAAGTCTCCCGATAAAAATGATACCTCACTTGCGTGGGTAGGCCTAGCGCCAGCGACACGAAACACCGCAAAGCGCAACGTGGACACATCCAAAATTTTGGAAGAAAACAGAGGTATTTTTTGCGAAGTGCCTACCTGTAGATTTTGGCCTCTAGCTCAGCCGGCACCTAGGGAAACCTACCAAACCTGTGCATTTCTAAAAACTAGAGACCTAGGGGAATCCAAGGAGGGGTGACTTGCGGGGCTCGGACCAGGTTCTGTTACCCAGAATTCTTTGCAAACCTCAAAATTTGGCTAAAAAAACACATGTTCCTCACATTTCTGTGGCAGAAAGTTCTGGAATCTGAGAGGAGCCACAAATTTCCTTCTACCCAGCGTTCCCCCAAGTCTCCCGATAAAAATGATACCTCACTTGCGTGGGTAGGCCTAGCGCCCGCGACAGGAAACACCCCAAAGCGCAACGTGGACACATCCAAAATTTTGGAAGAAAACAGAGGTGTTTTTTGCGAAGTGCCTACCTGTAGATTTTGGCCTCTAGCTCAGCCGGCACCTAGGGAAACCTACCAAACCTGTGCATTTCTGAAAACTAGAGACTTAGGGGAATCCAACATGGGGTGACTTGCGGGGCTCGGACCAGGTTCTGTTACCCAGAATCCTTTGCAAACCTCAAAATTTGGCTAAAAAAACACATGTTCCTCACATTTCTGTGGCAGAAAGTTCTGGCATCTGAGAGGAGCCACAAATTTCCTTCCACCCAGCGTTCCCCCAAGTCTCCCGATAAAAATGATACCTCTCTTACGTGGGTAGGCCTAGCGCCCGCGACAGGAAACACCCCAAAGCGCAACGTGGACACATCCAAAATTTTGGAAGAAAACAGAGGTGTTTTTTGCGAAGTGCCTGCCTGCAGATTTTGGCCTCTAGCTCAGCCGGCACCTAGTGAAACCTACCAAACCTGTGCATTTCTGAAAACTAGAGACCTAGGGGAATCCAAGGAGGGGTGACTTGCGGGGCTCGGACCAGGTTCTGTTACCCAGAATCCTTTGCAAACCTCAAAATTTGGCTTAAAAAACACATGTTCCTCACATTTCTGTGGCAGAAAGTTCTGGAATCTGAGAGGAGCCACAAATTTCCTTCCACCCAGCGTTCCCCCAAGTCTCCCGATAAAAATGATACCTCACTTGCGTGGGTAGGCCTAGCGCCCGCGACAGGAAACACCCCAAAGCGCAACGTGGACACATCCAAAATTTTGGAAGAAAACAGAGGTGTTTTTTGCGAAGTGCCTACCTGTAGATTTTGGCCTCTAGCTCAGCCGGCACCTAGGGAAACCTACCAAACCTGTGCATTTCTGAAAACTAGAGACCTAGGGGAATCCAAGGAGTGGAGACTTGCGGGGATCGGACCAGGTTCTGTTACCCAGAATCCTTTGCAATCCTCAAAATTTGGCTAAAAAAACACATGTTCCTCACATTTCTGTGGCAGAAAGTTCTGGAATCTGAGAGGAGCCACAAATTTCCTTCCAACCAGCGTTCCCCCAAATCTCCCGATAAAAATGATACCTCACTTGCGTGGGTAGGCCTAGCGCCCGCGACAGGAAACACCCCAAAGCGCAACGTGGACACATCCAAAATTTTGGAAGAAAACAGAGGTGTTTTTTGCGAAGTGCCTACCTGTAGATTTTGGCCTCTAGCTCAGCCGGCACCTAGGGAACCCTACCAAACCTGTGCATTTCTGAAAACTAGAGACCTAGGGGAATACAAGGAGGGGTGACTTGCGGGGCTCGGACCAGGTTCTGTTACCCAGAATCCTTTGTAAACCTCAAAATTTGGATAAAAAAACACATGTTCCTCACAATTCTGTGGCAGAAAGTTCTGGAATCTGGGAGGAGCCACTAATTTCCTTCCCCCCAGCGTTCCCCCAAGTCACCCGATAAAAATGATACCTCACTTGCGTGGGTAGGCCTAGCGCCCGCGACAGGAAACACCCCAAAGCGCAACGTGGACACATCCAAAATTTTGGAAGAAAACAGAGGTGTTTTTTGCGAAGTGCCTACCTGTAGATTTTGGCCTCTAGCTCAGCCGGCACCTAGGGAAACCTACCAAACCTGTGCATTTCTGAAAACTAGAGACCTAGGGGAATCCAAGGAGTGGTGACTTGCGGGGCTCGGACCAGGTTCTGTTACCCAGAATCCTTTGCAAACCTCAAAATTTGGCTAAAAAAACACATGTTCCTCACATTTCTGTGGCAGAAAGTTCTGGAATCTGAGAGGAGCCACAAATTTCCTTCTACCCAGCGTTCCCCAGAGTCTCCCGATAAAAATGATACCTCACTTGCGTGGGTAGGCCTAGCGCCCGCGACAGGAAACACCCCAAAGCGCAACGTGGACACATCCAAAATTTTGGAAGAAAACAGAGGTATTTTTTGCGAAGTGCCTACCTGTAGATTTTGGCCTCTAGCTCAGCCGGCACCTAGGGAAACCTACCAAACCTGACCATTTCTGAAAACTAGAGATCTAGGGGAATCCAAGATGGGGTGACTTGCGGGGCTCGGACCAGGTTCTGTTACCCAGAATCCTTTGCAAACCTCAAAATTTGGCTAAAAAAACACAAGTTCCTCACATTTCTGTGGCAGAAAGTTCTGGCATCCGAGAGGAGCCACAAATTTCCTTCCACCCAGCGTTCCCCCAAGTCTCCCGATAAAAATGATACCTCACTTGCGTGGGTAGGCCTAGCGCCCGCGACAGGAAACAACCCATAGCGCAACGTGGACACATCCAAAATTTTGGAAGAAAACAGAGGTGTTTTTTGCGAAGTGCCTACCTGTAGATTTTGGCCTCTAGCTCAGCCGGCACCTAGGGAAACCTACCAAACCTGTGCATTTCTGAAAACTAGAGACCTAGGGTAATCCAAGGAGGGGTGACTTGCGGGGCTCGGACCAGGTTCTGTTACCCAGAATTCTTTGCAAACCTCAAAATTTGGCTAAAAAAACACATGTTCCTCACATTTCTGTGGCAGAAAGTTCTGGAGTCTGAGAGGAGCCACAAATTTCCTTCTACCCAGCGTTCCCCCAAGTCTCCCGATAAAAATGATACCTCACTTGCGTGGGTAGGCCTAGCGCCCGCGACAGGAAACACCCCAAAGCGCAACGTGGACACATCCAAAATTTTGGAAGAAAACAGATGTGTTTTTTGCGAAGTGCCTACCTGTAGATTTTGGCCTCTACCTCAGCCGGCACCTAGGGAAACCTACCAAACCTGTGCATTTCTGAAAACTAGAGACCTAGGGGAATCCAAGGAGTGGTGACTTGCGGGGCTCGGACCAGGTTCTGTTACCCAGAATCCTTTGCAATCCTCAAAATTTGGCTAAAAAAAACACATGTTCCTCACATTTCTGTGGCAGAAAGTTCTGGAATCTGAGAGGAGCCACAAATTTCCTTCCACCCAGCGTTCCCCCAAGTCTCCCGATAAAAATGATACCTCACTTGCGAGGGTAGGCCTAGCACCCGCGACAGGAAACACCCCAAAGCGCAACGTGGACACATCCAAAATTTTGGAAGAAAACAGAGGTGTTTTTTGCGAAGTGCCTACCTGTAGATTTTGGCCTCTAGCTCAGCCGGCACCTAGGGAAACCTACCAAACCTGTGCATTTCTGAAAACTAGAGACCTAGGGGAATCGAAGGAGGGGTGACTTGCGGGCTCGGACCAGGTTCTGTTACCCAGAATCCTTTGCAAACCTCAAAATTTGGCTAAAAAAACACATGTTCCTCACATTTCTGTGGCAGAAAGTTCTGGAATCTGAGAGGAGCCACAAATTTCCTTCTACCCAGCGTTCCCCAGAGTCTCCCGATAAAAATGATACCTCACTTGCGTGGGTAGGCCAAGCGCCCGCGACAGGAAACACCCCAAAGCGCAACGTGGACACATCCAAAATTTTGGAAGAAAACAGAGGTATTTTTTGCGAAGTGCCTACCTGTAGATTTTGGCCTCTAGCTCAGCCGGCACCTAGGGAAACCTACCAAACCTGTGCATTTCTGAAAACTAGAGATCTAGGGGAATCCAAGATGGGGTGACTTGCGGGGCTCGGACCAGGTTCTGTTACCCAGAATCCTTTGCAAACCTCAAAATTTGTCTAAAAGAACACAAGTTCCTCACATTTCTGTGGCAGAAAGTTCTGGCATCCGAGAGGAGCCACAAATTTCCTTCCACCCAGCGTTCCCCCAAGTCTCCCGATAAAAATGATACCTCACTTGCGTGGGTAGGCCTAGCGCACGCGACAGGAAACAACCCAAAGCGCAACGTGGACACATCCAAAATTTTGGAAGAAAACAGAGGTGTTTTTTGCGAAGTGCCTACCTGTAGATTTTGGCCTCTAGCTCAGCCGGCACCTAGGGAAACCTACCAAACCTGTGCATTTCTGAAAACTAGAGACCTAGGGGAATCGAAGGAGGGGTGACTTGCGGGGCTCGGACCAGGTTCTGTTACCCAGAATTCTTTGCAAACCTCAAAATTTGGCTAAAAAAACACATGTTCCTCACATTTCTGTGGCAGAAAGTTCTGGAGTCTGAGAGGAGCCACAAATTTCCTTCTACCCGGCGTTCCCCCAAGTCTCCCGATAAAAATGATACCTCACTTGCGTGGGTAGGCCTAGCGCCCGCGACAGGAAACACCCCAAAGCGCAACGTGGACACATCTAAAATTTTGGAAGAAAACAGAGGTGTTTTTTGCGAAGTGCCTACCTGTAGATTTTGGCCTCTACCTCAGCCGGCACCTAGGGAAACCTACCAAACCTGTGCATTTCTGAAAACTAGAGACCTAGGGGAATCCAAGGAGTGGTGACTTGCGGGGCTCGGACCAGGTTCTGTTACCCAGAATCCTTTGCAATCCTCAAAATTTGGCTAAAAAAAACACATGTTCCTCACATTTCTGTGGCAGAAAGTTCTGGAATCTGAGAGGAGCCACAAATTTCCTTCCACCCAGCGTTCCCCCAAGTCTCCCGATAAAAATGATACCTCACTTGCGAGGGTAGGCCTAGCACCCGCGACAGGAAACACCCCAAAGCGCAACGTGGACACATCCAAAATTTTGGAAGAAAACAGAGGTGTTTTTTGCGAAGTGCCTACCTGTAGATTTTGGCCTCTAGCTCAGCCGGCACCTAGGGAAACCTACCAAACCTGTGCATTTCTGAAAACTAGAGACCTAGGGGAATCCAAGGAGGGGTGACTTGCGGGCTCGGACCAGGTTCTGTTACCCAGAATCCTTTGCAAACCTCAAAATTTGGCTAAAAAAACACATGTTCCTCACATTTCTGTGGCAGAAAGTTCTGGAATCTGAGAGGAGCCACAAATTTCCTTCTACCCAGCGTTCCCCAGAGTCTCCCAATAAAAATGATACCTCACTTGCGTGGGTAGGCCTAGCGCCCGCGACAGGAAACACCCCAAAGCGCAACGTGGACACATCCAAAATTTTGGAAGAAAACAGAGGTATTTTTTGTGAAGTGCCTACCTGTAGATTTTGGCCTCTAGCTCAGCCGGCACCTAGGGAAACCTACCAAACCTGTGCATTTCTGAAAACTAGAGATCTAGGGGAATCCAAGATGGGGTGACTTGCGGGGCTCGGACCAGGTTCTGTTACCCAGAATCCTTTGCAAACCTCAAAATTTGGCTAAAAAAACACATGTTCCTCACATTTCTGTGGCAGAAAGTTCTGGCATCCGAGAGGAGCCACAAATTTCCTTCCACCCAGCGTTCCCCCAAGTCTCCCGATAAAAATGATACCTCACTTGCGTGGGTAGGCCTAGCGCCCGCGACAGGAAACACCCCAAAGCGCAACGTGGACACATCCAAAATTTTGGAAGAATACAGAGGTGTTTTTTGCGAAGTGCCTACCTGTAGATTTTGGCCTCTAGCTCAGCCGGCACCTAGGGAAACCTACCAAACCTGTGCATTTCTGAAAACTAGAGACTTAGGGGAATCCAACATGGGGTGACTTGCGGGGCTCGGACCAGGTTCTGTTACCCAGAATCCTTTGCAAACCTCAAAATTTGGCTAAAAAAACACATGTTCCTCACATTTCTGTGGCAGAAAGTTCTGGCATCTGAGAGGAGCCACAAATTTCCTTCCACCCAGCGTTCCCCCAAGTCTCCCGATAAAAATGATACCTCTCTTACGTGGGTAGGCCTAGCGCCCGCGACAGGAAACACCCCAAAGCGCAACGTGGACACATCCAAAATTTTGGAAGAAAACAGAGGTGTTTTTTGCGAAGTGCCTGCCTGCAGATTTTGGCCTCTAGCTCAGCCGGCACCTAGTGAAACCTACCAAACCTGTGCATTTCTGAAAACTAGAGACCTAGGGGAATCCAAGGAGGGGTGACTTGCGGGGCTCGGACCAGGTTCTGTTACCCAGAATCCTTTGCAAACCTCAAAATGTGGCTTAAAAAACACATGTTCCTCACATTTCTGTGGCAGAAAGTTCTGGAATCTGAGAGGAGCCACAAATTTCCTTCCACCCAGCGTTCCCCCAAGTCTCCCGATAAAAATGATACCTCACTTGCGTGGGTAGGCCTAGCGCCCGCGACAGGAAACACCCCCAAAGCGCAACGTGGACACATCCAAAATTTTGGAAGAAAACAGAGGTGTTTTTTGCGAAGTGCCTACCTGTAGATTTTGGCCTCTAGCTCAGCCGGCACCTAGTGAAACCTACCAAACCTGTGCATTTCTGAAAACTAGAGACCTAGGGGAATCCAAGGAGGGGTGACTTGCGGGGCTCGGACCAGGTTCTGTTACCCAGAATCCTTTGCAAACCTCAAAATTTGGCTTAAAAAACACATGTTCCTCACATTTCTGTGGCAGAAAGTTCTGGAATCTGAGAGGAGCCACAAATTTCCTTCCACCCAGCGTTCCCCCAAGTCTCCCGATAAAAATGATACCTCACTTGCGTGGGTAGGCCTAGCGCCCGCGACAGGAAACACCCCAAAGCGCAACGTGGACACATCTAAAATTTTGGAAGAAAACAGAGGTGTTTTTTGCGAAGTGCCTACCTGTAGATTTTGGCCTCTACCTCAGCCGGCACCTAGGGAAACCTACCAAACCTGTGCATTTCTGAAAACTAGAGACCTAGGGGAATCCAAGGAGTGGTGACTTGCGGGGCTCGGACCAGGTTCTGTTACCCAGAATCCTTTGCAATCCTCAAAATTTGGCTAAAAAAACACATGTTCCTCACATTTCTGTGGCAGAAAGTTCTGGAATCTGAGAGGAGCCACAAATTTCCTTCCACCCAGCGTTCCCCCAAGTCTCCCGATAAAAATGATACCTCACTTGCGAGGGTAGGCCTAGCACCCGCGACAGGAAACACCCCAAAGCGCAACGTGGACACATCCAAAATTTTGGAAGAAAACAGAGGTATTTTTTGCGAAGTGCCTACCTGTAGATTTTGGCCTCTAGCTCAGCCGGCACCTAGGGAAACCTACCAAACCTGTGCATTTCTGAAAACTAGAGACCTAGGGGAATCCAAGGAGGGGTGACTTGCGGGCTCGGACCAGGTTCTGTTACCCAGAATCCTTTGCAAACCTCAAAATTTGGCTAAAAAAAACACATGTTCCTCACATTTCTGTGGCAGAAAGTTCTGGAATCTGAGAGGAGCCACAAATTTCCTTCTACCCAGCGTTCCCCAGAGTCTCCCAATAAAAATGATACCTCACTTGCGTGGGTAGGCCTAGCGCCCGCGACAGGAAACACCCCAAAGCGCAACGTGGACACATCCAAAATTTTGGAAGAAAACAGAGGTATTTTTTGCGAAGTGCCTACCTGTAGATTTTGGCCTCTAGCTCAGCCGGCACCTAGGGAAACCTACCAAACCTGTGCATTTCTGAAAACTAGAGATCTAGGGGAATCCAAGATGGGGTGACTTGCGGGGCTCGGACCAGGTTCTGTTACCCAGAATCCTTTGCAAACCTCAAAATTTGGCTAAAAAAACACATGTTCCTCACATTTCTGTGGCAGAAAGTTCTGGCATCCGAGAGGAGCCACAAATTTCCTTCCACCCAGCGTTCCCCCAAGTCTCCCGATAAAAATGATACCTCACTTGCGTGGGTAGGCCTAGCGCACGCGACAGGAAACAACCCAAAGCGCAACGTGGACACATCCAAAATTTTGGAAGAAAACAGAGGTGTTTTTTGCGAAGTGCCTACCTGTAGATTTTGGCCTCTAGCTCAGCCGGCACCTAGGGAAACCTACCAAACCTGTGCATTTCTGAAAACTAGAGACCCAGGGGAATCCAAGGAGGGGTGACTTGCGGGGCTCGGACCAGGTTCTGTTACCCAGAATTCTTTGCAAACCTCAAAATTTGGCTAAAAAAAACACATATTCCTCACATTTCTGTGGCAGAAAGTTCTGGAGTCTGAGAGGAGCCACAAATTTCCTTCTACCCAGCGTTCCCCCAAGTCTCCCGATAAAAATGATACCTCACTTGCGTGGGTAGGCCTAGCGCCCGCGACAGGAAACACCCCAAAGCGCAACGTGGACACATCCAAAATTTTGGAAGAAAACAGAGGTGTTTTTTGCGAAGTGCCTACCTGTAGATTTTGGCCTCTAGCTCAGCCGGCACCTAGGGAAACCTACCAAACCTGTGCATTTCTGAAAACTAGAGACTTAGGGGAATCCAAGATGGGGTGACTTGCGGGGCTCGGACCAGGTTCTGTTACCCAGAATCCTTTGCAAACCTCAAAATTTGGCTTAAAAAACACATGTTCCTCACATTTCTGTGGCAGAAAGTTCTGGAATCTGAGAGGAGCCACAAATTTCCTTCCACCCAGCGTTCCCCCAAGTCTCCCGATAAAAATGATACCTCACTTGCGTGGGTAGGCCTAGCGCCCGCGACAGGAAACACCCCAAAGCGCAACGTGGACACATCCAAAATTTTGGAAGAAAACAGAGGTGTTTTTTGCGAAGTGCCTACCTGTAGATTTTGGCCTCTAGCTCAGCCGGCACCTAGGGAAACCTACCAAACCTGTGCATTTCTGAAAACTAGAGACCTAGGGGAATCCAAGGAGTGGAGACTTGCGGGGATCGGACCAGGTTCTGTTACCCAGAATCCTTTGCAATCCTCAAAATTTGGCTAAAAAAACACATGTTCCTCACATTTCTGTGGCAGAAAGTTCTGGAATCTGAGAGGAGCCACAAATTTCCTTCCAACCAGCGTTCCCCCAAATCTCCCGATAAAAATGATACCTCACTTGCGTGGGTAGGCCTAGCGCCCGCGACAGGAAACACCCCAAAGCGCAACGTGGACACATCCAAAATTTTGGAAGAAAACAGAGGTGTTTTTTGCGAAGTGCCTACCTGTAGATTTTGGCCTCTAGCTCAGCCGGCACCTAGGGAAACCTACCAAACCTGTGCATTTCTGAAAACTAGAGACCTAGGGGAATACAAGGAGGGGTGACTTGCGGGGCTCGGACCAGGTTCTGTTACCCAGAATCCTTTGCAAACCTCAAAATTTGGCTAAAAAAACACATGTTCCTCACATTTCTGTGGCAGAAAGTTCTGGAATCTGAGAGGAGCCACAAATTTCCTTCCACCCAGCGTTCCCCCATGTCTCCCGATAAAAATGATACCTCACTTGCGTGGGTAGGCCTAGCGCCCGCGACAGGAAACACCCCAAAGCGCAACGTGGACACATCCAAAATTTTGGAAGAAAACAGAGGTGTTTTTTGCGAAGTGCCTACCTGTAGATTTTGGCCTCTACGTCAGCCGGCACCTAGGGAAACCTACCAAACCTGTGCATTTCTGAAAACTAGAGACCTAGGGGAATCCAAGGAGTGGTGACTTGCGGGGCTCGGACCAGGTTCTGTTACCCAGAATCCTTTGCAATCCTCAAAATTTGGCTAAAAAAACACATGTTCCTCACATTTCTGTGGCAGAAAGTTCTGGAATCTGAGAGGAGCCACAAATTTCCTTCCACCCAGCGTTCCCCCAAGTCTCCCGATAAAAATGATACCTCACTTGCGAGGGTAGGCCTAGCACCCGCGACAGGAAACACCCCAAAGCGCAACGTGGACACATCCAAAATTTTGGAAGAAAACAGAGGTGTTTTTTGCGAAGTGCCTACCTGTAGATTTTGGCCTCTAGCTCAGCCGGCACCTAGGGAAACCTACCAAACCTGTGCATTTCTGAAAACTAGAGACCTAGGGGAATCGAAGGAGGGGTGACTTGCGGGCTCGGACCAGGTTCTGTTACCCAGAATCCTTTGCAAACCTCAAAATTTGGCTAAAAAAACACATGTTCCTCACATTTCTGTGGCAGAAAGTTCTGGAATCTGAGAGGAGCCACAAATTTCCTTCTACCCAGCGTTCCCCAGAGTCTCCCGATAAAAATGATACCTCACTTGCGTGGGTAGGCCTAGCGCCCGCGACAGGAAACACCCCAAAGCGCAACGTGGACACATCCAAAATTTTGGAAGAAAACAGAGGTATTTTTTGCGAAGTGCCTACCTGTAGATTTTGGCCTCTAGCTCAGCCGGCACCTAGGGAAACCTACCAAACCTGTGCATTTCTGAAAACTAGAGATCTAGGGGAATCCAAGATGGGGTGACTTGCGGGGCTCGGACCAGGTTCTGTTACCCAGAATCCTTTGCAAACCTCAAAATTTGGCTAAAAAAACACAAGTTCCTCACATTTCTGTGGCAGAAAGTTCTGGCATCCGAGAGGAGCCACAAATTTCCTTCCACCCAGCGTTCCCCCAAGTCTCCCGATAAAAATGATACCTCACTTGCGTGGGTAGGCCTAGCGCACGCGACAGGAAACAACCCAAAGCGCAACGTGGACACATCCAAAATTTTGGAAGAAAACAGAGGTGTTTTTTGCGAAGTGCCTACCTGTAGATTTTGGCCTCTAGCTCAGCCGGCACCTAGGGAAACCTACCAAACCTGTGCATTTCTGAAAACTAGAGACCTAGGGGAATCCAAGGAGGGGTGACTTGCGGGGCTCGGACCAGGTTCTGTTACCCAGAATTCTTTGCAAACCTCAAAATTTGGCTAAAAAAACACATGTTCCTCACATTTCTGTGGCAGAAAGTTCTGGAGTCTGAGAGGAGCCACAAATTTCCTTCTACCCAGCGTTCCCCCAAGTCTCCCGATAAAAATGATACCTCACTTGCGTGGGTAGGCCTAGCGCCCGCGACAGGAAACACCCCAAAGCGCAACGTGGACACATCTAAAATTTTGGAAGAAAACAGAGGTGTTTTTTGCGAAGTGCCTACCTGTAGATTTTGGCCTCTACCTCAGCCGGCACCTAGGGAAACCTACCAAACCTGTGCATTTCTGAAAACTAGAGACCTAGGGGAATCCAAGGAGTGGTGACTTGCGGGGCTCGGACCAGGTTCTGTTACCCAGAATCCTTTGCAATCCTCAAAATTTGGCTAAAAAAAACACATGTTCCTCACATTTCTGTGGCAGAAAGTTCTGGAATCTGAGAGGAGCCACAAATTTCCTTCCACCCAGCGTTCCCCCAAGTCTCCCGATAAAAATGATACCTCACTTGCGAGGGTAGGCCTAGCACCCGCGACAGGAAACACCCCAAAGCGCAACGTTGACACATCCAAAATTTTGGAAGAAAACAGAGGTGTTTTTTGCGAAGTGCCTACCTGTAGATTTTGGCCTCTAGCTCAGCCGGCACCTAGGGAAACCTACCAAACCTGTGCATTTCTGAAAACTAGAGACCTAGGGGAATCCAAGGAGGGGTGACTTGCGGGCTCGGACCAGGTTCTGTTACCCAGAATCCTTTGCAAACCTCAAAATTTGGCTAAAAAAAACACATGTTCCTCACATTTCTGTGGCAGAAAGTTCTGGAATCTGAGAGGAGCCACAAATTTCCTTCTACCCAGCGTTCCCCAGAGTCTCCCGATAAAAATGATACCTCACTTGCGTGGGTAGGCCTAGCGCCCGCGACAGGAAACACCCCAAAGCGCAACGTGGACACATCCAAAATTTTGGAAGAAAACAGAGGTATTTTTTGCGAAGTGCCTACCTGTAGATTTTGGCCTCTAGCTCAGCCGGCACCTAGGGAAACCTACCAAACCTGTGCATTTCTGAAAACTAGAGATCTAGGGGAATCCAAGATGGGGTGACTTGCGGGGCTCGGACCAGGTTCTGTTACCCAGAATCCTTTGCAAACCTCAAAATTTGGCTAAAAAAACACATGTTCCTCACATTTCTGTGGCAGAAAGTTCTGGCATCCGAGAGGAGCCACAAATTTCCTTCCACCCAGCGTTCCCCCAAGTCTCCCGATAAAAATGATACCTCACTTGCGTGGGTAGGCCTAGCGCACGCGACAGGAAACAACCCAAAGCGCAACGTGGACACATCCAAAATTTTGGAAGAAAACAGAGGTGTTTTTTGCGAAGTGCCTACCTGTAGATTTTGGCCTCTAGCTCAGCCGGCACCTAGGGAAACCTACCAAACCTGTGCATTTCTGAAAACTAGAGACCTAGGGGAATCCAAGGAGGGGTGACTTGCGGGGCTCGGACCAGGTTCTGTTACCCAGAATTCTTTGCAAACCTCAAAATTTGGCTAAAAAAAACACATGTTCCTCACATTTCTGTGGCAGAAAGTTCTGGAGTCTGAGAGGAGCCACAAATTTCCTTCTACCCAGCGTTCCCCCAAGTCTCCCGATAAAAATGATACCTCACTTGCGTGGGTAGGCCTAGAGCCCGCGACAGGAAACACCCCAAAGCGCAACGTGGACACATCCAAAATTTTGGAAGAAAACAGAGGTGTTTTTTGCGAAGTGCCTACCTGTAGATTTTGGCCTCTAGCTCAGCCGGCACCTAGGGAAACCTACCAAACCTGTGCATTTCTGAAAACTAGAGACTTAGGGGAATCCAAGATGGGGTGACTTGCGGGGCTCGGACCAGGTTCTGTTACCCAGAATCCTTTGCAAACCTCAAAATTTGGCTTAAAAAACACATGTTCCTCACATTTCTGTGGCAGAAAGTTCTGGAATCTGAGAGGAGCCACAAATTTCCTTCCACCCAGCGTTCCCCCAAGTCTCCCGATAAAAATGATACCTCACTTGCGTGGGTAGGCCTAGCGCCCGCGACAGGAAACACCCCAAAGCGCAACGTGGACACATCCAAAATTTTGGAAGAAAACAGAGGTGTTTTTTGCGAAGTGCCTACCTGTAGATTTTGGCCTCTAGCTCAGCCGGCACCTAGGGAAACCTACCAAACCTGTGCATTTCTGAAAACTAGAGACCTAGGGAATCCAAGGAGTGGAGACTTGCGGGGATCGGACCAGGTTCTGTTACCCAGAATCCTTTGCAATCCTCAAAATTTGGCTAAAAAAACACATGTTCCTCACATTTCTGTGGCAGAAAGTTCTGGAATCTGAGAGGAGCCACAAATTTCCTTCCAACCAGCGTTCCCCCAAATCTCCCGATAAAAATGATACCTCACTTGCGTGGGTAGGCCTAGCGCCCGCGACAGGAAACACCCCAAAGCGCAACGTGGACACATCCAAAATTTTGGAAGAAAACAGGTGTTTTTTGCGAAGTGCCTACCTGTAGATTTTGGCCTCTAGCTCAGCCGGCACCTAGGGAAACCTACCAAACCTGTGCATTTCTGAAAACTAGAGACCTAGGGGAACACAAGGAGGGGTGACTTGCGGGGCTCGGACCAGGTTCTGTTACCCAGAATCCTTTGTAAACCTCAAAATTTGGCTAAAAAAACACATGTTCCTCACAATTCTGTGGCAGAAAGTTCTGGAATCTGAGAGGAGCCACTAATTTCCTTCCCCCCAGCGTTCCCCCAAGTCACCCGATAAAAATGATACCTCACTTGCGTGGGTAGGCCTAGCGCCCGCGACAGGAAACACCCCAAAGCGCAACGTGGACACATCCAACATTTTGGAAGAAAACAGAGGTGTTTTTTGCGAAGTGCCTACCTGTAGATTTTGGCCTCTAGCTCAGCCGGCACCTAGGGAAACCTACCAAACCTGTGCATTTCTGAAAACTAGAGACCTAGGGGAATCCAAGGAGTGGTGACTTGCGGGGCTCGGACCAGGTTCTGTTACCCAGAATCCTTTGCAAACCTCAAAATTTGGCAAAAAAAACACATGTTCCTCACATTTCTGTGGCAGAAAGTTCTGGAATCTGAGAGGAGCCACAAATTTCCTTCCCCCCAGCGTTTCCCCACGTCTCCCGATAAAAATGATACCTCACTTGCGTGGGTAGGCCTAGCGCCCGCGACAGGAAACACCCCAAAGCGCAACGTGGACACATCCAAAATTTTGGAAGAAAACAGAGGTGTTTTTTGCGAAGTGCCTACCTGTAGATTTTGGCCTCTATCTCAGCCGGCACCTAGGGAAACCTACCAAACCTGTGCATTTCTGAAAACTAGAGACCTAGGGGAATCCAAGGAGTGGAGACTTGCGGGGATCGGACCAGGTTCTGTTACCCAGAATCCTTTGCAATCCTCAAAATTTGGCTAAAAAAACACATGTTCCTCACATTTCTGTGGCAGAAAGTTCTGGAATCTGAGGAGGAGCCACAAATTTCCTTCCAACCAGCGTTCCCCCAAATCTCCCGATAAAAATGATACCTCATTTGCGTGGGTAGGCCTAGCGCCCGCGACAGGAAACACCCCAAAGCGCAACGTGGACACATCCAAAATTTTGGAAGAAAACAGAGGTGTTTTTTGCGAAGTGCCTACCTGTAGATTTTGGCCTCTAGCTCAGCCGGCACCTAGGGAAACCTACCAAACCTGTGCATTTCTGAAAACTAGAGACCTAGGGGAATACAAGGAGGGGTGACTTGCGGGGCTCGGACCAGGTTCTGTTACCCAGAATCCTTTGTAAACCTCAAAATTTGGCTAAAAAAACACATGTTCCTCACAATTCTGTGGCAGAAAGTTCTGGAATCTGGGAGGAGCCACTAATTTCCTTCCCCCCAGCGTTCCCCCAAGTCACCCGATAAAAAATGATACCTCACTTGCGTGGGGTAGGCCTAGCGCCCGCGACAGGAAACACCCCAAAGCGCAACGTGGACACATCCAAAATTTTGGAAGAAAACAGAGGTGTTTTTTGCGAAGTGCCTACCTGTAGATTTTGGCCTCTAGCTCAGCCGGCACCTAGGGAAACCTACCAAACCTGTGCATTTCTGAAAACTAGAGACCTAGGGGAATCCAAGGAGTGGTGACTTGCGGGGCTCGGACCAGGTTCTGTTACCCCAGAATCCTTTGCAAACCTCAAAATTTGGCTAAAAAAAACACATGTTCCTCACATTTCTGTGGCAGAAAGTTCTGGAATCTGAGAGGAGCCACAAATTTCCTTCTACCCAGCGTTCCCCAGAGTCTCCCGATAAAAATGATACCTCACTTGCGTGGTAGGCCTAGCGCCCGCGACAGGAAACACCCCAAAGCGCAACGTGGACACATCCAAAATTTTGGAAGAAAACAGAGGTATTTTTTGCGAAGTGCCTACCTGTAGATTTTGGCCTCTAGCTCAGCCGGCACCTAGGGAAACCTACCAAACCTGTGCATTTCTGAAAACTAGAGATCTAGGGGAATCCAAGATGGGGTGACTTGCGGGGCTCGGACCAGGTTCTGTTACCCAGAATCCTTTGCAAACCTCAAATTTGGCTAAAAAAACACAAGTTCCTCACATTTCTGTGGCAGAAAGTTCTGGCATCCGAGAGGAGCCACAAATTTCCTTCCACCCAGCGTTCCCCCAAGTCTCCCGATAAAAATGATACCTCACTTGCGTGGGTAGGCCTAGCGCCCGCGACAGGAAACAACCCAAAGCGCAACGTGGACACATCCAAAATTTTGGAAGAAAACAGAGGTGTTTTTTGCGAAGTGCCTACCTGTAGATTTTGGCCTCTAGCTCAGCCGGCACCTAGGGAAACCTACCAAACCTGTGCATTTCTGAAAACTAGAGACCTAGGGGAATCCAAGGAGGGGTGACTTGCGGGGCTCGGACCAGGTTCTGTTACCCAGAATTCTTTGCAAACCTCAAAATTTGGCTAAAAAAACACATGTTCCTCACATTTCTGTGGCAGAAAGTTCTGGAGTCTGAGAGGAGCCACAAATTTCCTTCTACCCAGCGTTCCCCCAAGTCTCCCGATAAAAATGATACCTCACTTGCGTGGGTAGGCCTAGCGCCCGCGACAGGAAACACCCCAAAGCGCAACGTGGACACATCCAAAATTTTGGAAGAAAACAGAGGTGTTTTTTGCGAAGTGCCTACCTGTAGATTTTGGCCTCTTCCTCAGCCGGCACCTAGGGAAACCTACCAAACCTGTGCATTTCTGAAAACTAGAGACCTAGGGGAATCCAAGGAGTGGTGACTTGCGGGGCTCGGACCAGGTTCTGTTACCCAGAATCCTTTGCAATCCTCAAAATTTGGCTAAAAAAACACATGTTCCTCACATTTCTGTGGCAGAAAGTTCTGGAATCTGAGAGGAGCCACAAATTTCCTTCCACCCAGCATTCCCCCAAGTCTCCCGATAAAAATGATACCTCACTTGCGAGGGTAGGCCTAGCACCCCGCGACAGGAAACACCCCAAAGCGCAACGTGGACACATCCAAAATTTTGGAAGAAAACAGAGGTGTTTTTTGCGAAGTGCCTACCTGTAGATTTTGGCCTCTAGCTCAGCCGGCACCTAGGGAAACCTACCAAACCTGTGCATTTCTGAAAACTAGAGACCTAGGGGAATCGAAGGAGGGGTGACTTGCGGGCTCGGACCAGGTTCTGTTACCCAGAATCCTTTGCAAACCTCAAAAT
>NW_027150170.1:0-71888 GCF_031143425.1 Pleurodeles waltl | reverse complement strand
AGAAGTGACAAATTCCCATTCTGACAAGGGACTTGGAAGCTCTTTTGACTTTTTACAAAAGTTGAATTTTTTTCTAAGTCCCATCTCATTATGAGATGGGACTTAGAAACATATTCAACTTTTGTCTAAGTTGACATGTGTTCCGCTTCCCATGTCAGAATGGGACATTTAGACTTATTGGATGGAAAGATAAACTTTTTTGATCCAAATAGTGAAAAAGTGAAAATTCATAGTTTTTGTCAAAAATGTGACAAAGTCCCATTCTGAGTAGGGGAATTGAAAAAATTTCACATTTTTCATCCAAAAGGTGAAAAAAATCCAAATTTCATCTTTTTAGTCCCAAAAGGGAAAAAAAAAATTTCAATATTTTTCTTCAAAAAAGTGACAAAGTCCCATTCTGAGTGGGCACTTAGAAAAAATTTCAACTTTTTTCATCCAAAAAGTGAACAAATCCAAATTTCAGCTTTTTTAGTCCCAAAAGTGAAAAAATCGGATTTCAATTTTTTTCTTTAAAAAAGTCACAAAGTCCCATTCTGAATGGGGACTTAGAAAAAATTTCAACTTTTTTCATCCAAAAAGTGAACAAATCCAAATTTCATATTTTTTTTGTCCCAAAAGTCAAAAAAATAAAATTTCAATTTCTTTCTTCAAAAAAGTGACAAAGTGCCATTCTGAGTGGGCACTTAGAAAAAATTTCAACTTTTTTCATCCAAAAAGTGAAAAAATCCAAATTTCATCTTTTTTAGTCCCAAAAGTGAAAAAATCAATTTCATTTTTTTTCTTCAAATAAGTGACAAAGTCCCATTCTGAGTGGGCACTTAGAAAAAATTTCAAGTTTTTTCATCCAAAAAGTGAAAAAATCCAAATTTCATCTTTTTTAGTCCCAAAAGTGAAAAAATCAAATTTCATTTTTTTTCTTCAAAAAAGTGAGAAAGTCCCATTCTGAGTGTGCACTTAGAATTTTTTTTAACTTTTTTCATCCAAAAAGTGAAAAAATCAAAATTTCATCTTTTATAGTCCCAAAAGTGAAAAAATCGGATTTAAATTTTTTTCTTCAAAAAAGTGACAAAGCCCCATTCTGAGTGGGCACTTAGAAAAAATTTCAACTTTTTTCATCCAAAAAGTGAAAAAATCCCAAATTTCATCTTTTTTTGTCCCCAAAAGTGAAAAAATCGGATTTCAATTTTTTTCTTCAAAAAAGTGACAAAGTCCCATACTGAGTGGGCATTTAGAAAAAAAATCTACTTTTTTCATCCAAAAAGTGAAAAAATCAAAATTTCATCTTTTTTAGTCCCAAAAGTGAAAAAATCGGATTTCAATTTTTTTCTTCAAAAAAGTGACAAAGTCCCATTCTGAGTGGGCAATTAAAAAAAAAATCAACTTTTTCACCCAAAAAGTGAAAAACTCCAAATTGAATACATTTCTTCAAAAAAGTCACAAAGTCCCATTCTGAATGGGGACTTAGAAAAAATTTCAACCTTTATCGTCCAAAAAGTGAAAACATCCAAATTTAATTTTCTTCTTTAAAGATGTGAGAAATTCAAATTCTGACTAGGGACTTGGAAGCTCTTTTGACTTTTTACAAAAGTTGTATTTTTTTCTAAGTCCCATCTCATTATGATATGGGACTTAGAAAAATATTCAACTTTTGTCTAAGTTGACATGTGTTCCGCTTCCCATGTCAGAATGGGACATTTCGACTTATTGGATGGAAAGATAAACTTTTTTGATCCAAATAGTGAAAAAGTGAAAATTCATAGTTTTTGTCAAAAATGTGACAAAGGTCCCATTCTGAGTAGGGATTTGAAAAAATTTCACATTTTTCATCCAAAAGGTGAAAAAAATCCAAATTTCATCTTTTTTAGTCCCAAAAGTGAAAAAATCAAATTTAATTTTTTTTCTTCAAAAAAGTGACAAAGTCCCATTCTTAGTGGCAATTAGAAAAAATTTCAACTTTTTTCATCCAAAAAGTAAAAAAATCCAAATTTCATCTTTTTTAGTCCCAAAAGTGAAAAAATCGGATTTCAATTTTTTTCTTCAAAAAAGTGACAAAGTCCCATTCTGAGTGGGCAATTAAAAAAAAAAATCAACTTTTTCACCCAAAAAAGTGAAAAACTCCAAATTGAATACATTTCTTCAAAAAAGTCACAAAGTCCCATTCTGAATGGGGACTTAGAAAAAATTTCAACCTTTATCGTCCAAAAAAGTGAAAACATCCAAATTTAATTTTCTTCTTTAAAGACGTGAGAAAGTCAAATTCTGACAAGGGACTTGGAAGCTCTTTTGACTTTTTACAAAAGTTGAATTTTTTTTTAAAGTCCCATCTCATTATGATATGGGACTTAGAAAAATATTCAACTTTTGTCTAAGTTGACATGTGTTCCGCTTCCCATGTCAGAATGGGACATTTCGACTTATTGGATGAAAAGATAAACTTTTTTGATCCAAATGGTGAAAAAGTGAAAATTCATAGTTTTTGTCAAAAATGTGACAAAGTCCCATCTGAGTAGGGATTTGAAAAAATTTCACATTTTTCATCCAAAAGGTGAAAAAAATCCAAATTTCATCTTTTTAGTCCCAAAAGTGAAAAAACAAATTTCAATTTTTTTCTTCAAAAAAGTGACAAACTGCCATTCTGAGTGGGCACTTAGAAAAAATTTCTACTTTTTTCATCCAAAAAGTGAAAAAATCGAAATTTCATCTTTTTTAGTCCCAAAAGTGAAAAAATCGGATTTAAATTTTTCCTTCAAAAAAGTGACAAAGTCCCATTCTGAGTGTGCACTTAGAAAATGTTTCTACTTTTTCATCCAAAAAGTGAAAAAATCCAAATTTCATCTTTTTTAGCCCCAAAAGTGAAAAAATCAAATTTCATTTTTTTTCTTCAAATAAGTGACAAAGTCCCATTCTGAGTGTGCACTTGAAAAAAATTCTACTTTTTCATCCAAAAAGTGAAAAAATCCAAATTGAATACATTTCTTCAAAAAAGTCGCAAAGTCCCACTCTGAATGGGGGACTTAGAAAAAATTTCAACCTTTATCGTCCAAAAAGTGAAAGCATCCAAATCTAATTTTCTTCTTCAAAGAAGTGATAAATTCACATTCTGACAAGGGGACTTGGAAGCTCTTTTGACTTTTTACAAAAGTTGAATTTTTTTCTAAGTCCCATCTCATTATGAGATGGGACTGAGAAAAATATTCAACTTTTGTCTAAGTTGACATG
This sequence comes from Pleurodeles waltl, assembly GCF_031143425.1. NCBI lineage: Eukaryota > Metazoa > Chordata > Amphibia > Caudata > Salamandridae > Pleurodeles > Pleurodeles waltl. The sequence goes on along the minus strand of NW_027150170.1, from coordinate 68,669 downwards.
TGTTCCGCTTCCCATGTCAGAATGGGACATTTCGACTTATTGGATGGAAAGATAAACTTTTTTGATCCAAATAGTGAAAAAGTGAAAATTCATAGTTTTTGTCAGAAATGTGACAATGTCCCATTCTGAGTAGGGATTTGAGAAAAATTCAAATTTTTCATCCAAAAGGTGAAAAAAATCAACTTTCATCTTTTTAGTCCCAAAAGTGAAAAAACAAATTTCAATATTTTTCTTCAAAAAAGTGACATAGTCCCATTCTAAGTGGGCACTTAGAAGAAATTTCAACTTTTTTCATCCAAAAAGTGAAAAAATCCTAATTTCATCTTTTTTAGTCCCAAAAGTGAAAAAATCAAATTTCATTTTTTTTCTTCAAAAAAGTGACATAGTCCCATTCCAAGTGGGCACTTAGAAGAAATTTCAACTTTTTTCATCCAAAAAGTGAAAAAATCCTAATTTCATCTTTTTTAGTCCCAAAAGTGAAAAAATCAAATTTCATTTTTTTTTTCAAAAAAGTGAAAAAAGTCTAATTCTGAAAGGGCGCTTAAACAAAATTCAACTTTTTTCATCCAAAAAGTGAAAAAAAATCCAAATTTCATCTTTTCTAGTCCCAAAAGTGAAAAAATAAAATTTCAATTTTTTTCTTCAAAAAAGTGACAAAGTCCCATTCTGAGTGGGCAATTAGAAAAAAAAATCAACTTTTTTCATCCAAAAAGTGAAAAAATCCGAATTTCATCTTTTTTTTGTCCAAAAGTGAAAAAAATCGGATTTCAATTTTTTTTTTCAAAAAAGTGACAAAGTCCCATTCTGAGTGGGCACTTAGAAAAAATTTCTACTTTTTCATCCGAAAAGTGAAAAAATCCAAATTGAATACATTTCTTCAAAAAAGTCACAAAGTCCCATTCTGAATGGGGACTTAGAAAATACTTCAACCTTTATCGTCCAAAATGTGAAAACATCCAAATTTAATTTTCTTCTTCAAAGAAGTGACAAATTCCCATTCTGACAAGGGACTTGGAAGCTCTTTTGACTTTTTACAAAAGTTGAATTTTTTTCTAAGTCCCATCTCATTATGAGATGGGACTTAGAAACATATTCAACTTTTGTCTAAGTTGACATGTGTTCCGCTTCCCATGTCAGAATGGGACATTTAGACTTATTGGATGGAAAGATAAACTTTTTTGATCCAAATAGTGAAAAAGTGAAAATTCATAGTTTTTGTCAAAAATGTGACAAAGTCCCATTCTGAGTAGGGAATTGAAAAAATTTCACATTTTTCATCCAAAAGGTGAAAAAAATCCAAATTTCATCTTTTTAGTCCCAAAAGGGAAAAAAAAAAATTCAATATTGTTCTTCAAAAAAGTGACAAAGTCCCATTCTGAATGGGGGACTTAGAAAAAATTTCAACTTTTTTCATCCAAAAAGTGAACAAATCCAAATTTCATATTTTTTTGTCCCAAAAGTCAAAAAATTAAATTTGCAATTTCTTTCTTCAAAAAAGTGACAAAGTGCCATTCTGAGTGGGCACTTAGAAAAAATTTCAACTTTTTTTCATCCAAAAAGTGAAAAAATCCAAATTTCACCTTTTTTAGTCCCAAAAGTGAAAAAATCAAATTTCAATTTTTTTCTTCAAAAAAGTGACATAGTCCCATTCTAAGTGGGCACTTAGAAGAAATTTCAACTTTTTTCATCCAAAAAGTGAAAAAATCCTAATTTCATCTTTTTTAGTCCCAAAAGTGAAAAAATCAAATTTCATTTTTTTTTTCAAAAAAGTGAAAAAAGTCTAATTCTGAAAGGGCGCTTAAACAAAATTCAACTTTTTTCATCCAAAAAGTGAAAAAAATCCAAATTTCATCTTTTCTAGTCCCAAAAGTGAAAAAATAAAATTTCAATTTTTTTCTTCAAAAAAGTGACAAAGTCCCATTCTGAGTGGGCAATTAGAAAAAAAATCAACTTTTTTTCATCCAAAAAGTGAAAAAATCCGAATTTCATCTTTTTTTTGTCCCAAAAGTGAAAAAATCGGATTTCAATTTTTTTTTTCAAAAAAGTGACAAAGTCCCATTCTGAGTGGGCACTTAGAAAAAATTTCTACTTTTTCATCCGAAAAGTGAAAAAATCCAAATTGAATACATTTCTTCAAAAAAAGTCACAAAGTCCCATTCTGAATGGGGACTTAGAAAATACTTCAACCTTTATCATCCAAAATGTGAAAACATCCAAATTTAATTTTCTTCTTCAAAGAAGTGACAAATTCCCATTCTGACAAGGGACTTGGAAGCTCTTTTGACTTTTTACAAAAGTTGAATTTTTTTTCTAAGTCCCATCTCATTATGAGATGGGACTTAGAAACATATTCAACTTTTGTCTAAGTTGACATGTGTTCCGCTTCCCATGTCAGAATGGGACATTTAGACTTATTGGATGGAAAGATAAACTTTTTTGATCCAAATAGTGAAAAAGTGAAAATTCATAGTTTTTGTCAAAAATGTGACAAAGTCCCATTCTGAGTAGGGAATTGAAAAAATTTCACATTTTTCATCCAAAAGGTGAAAAAAATCCAAATTTCATCTTTTTAGTCCCAAAAGGGAAAAAAAAAATTTCAATATTTTTCTTCAAAAAAGTGACAAAGTCCCATTCTGAGTGGGCACTTAGAAAAAATTTCAACTTTTTTCATCCAAAAAGTGAACAAATCCAAAATTTCAGCTTTTTTAGTCCCAAAAGTGAAAAAATCGGATTTCAATTTTTTTCTTCAAAAAAGTCACAAAGTCCCATTCTGAATGGGGACTTAGAAAAAATTTCAACTTTTTTCATCCAAAAAGTGAACAAATCCAAATTTCATATTTTTTTGTCCCAAAAGTCAAAAAAATAAAATTTCAATTTCTTTCTTCAAAAAAGTGACAAAGTGCCATTCTGAGTGGGCACTTAGAAAAAATTTCAACTTTTTTCATCCAAAAAGTGAAAAAATCCAAATTTCATCTTTTTTAGTCCCAAAAGTGAAAAAATCAAATTTCATTTTTTTTCTTCAAATAAGTGACAAAGTCCCATTCTGAGTGGGCACTTAGAAAAAATTTCAAGTTTTTTCATCCAAAAAGTGAAAAAATCCGAATTTCATCTTTTTTTGTCCCAAAGTGAAAAAATCGGATTTCAATTTTTTTTTTCAAAAAAGTGACAAAGTCCCATTCTGAGTGGGCACTTAGAAAAAATTTCTACTTTTTCATCCGAAAAGTGAAAAAATCCAAATTGAATACATTTCTTCAAAAAAGTCACAAAGTCCCATTCTGAATGGGGACTTAGAAAATACTTCAACCTTTATCGTCCAAAATGTGAAAACATCCAAATTTAATTTTCTTCTTCAAAGAAGTGACAAATTCCCATTCTGACAAGGGACTTGGAAGCTCTTTTGACTTTTTACAAAAGTTGAATTTTTTTCTAAGTCCCATCTCATTATGAGATGGGACTTAGAAACATATTCAACTTTTGTCTAAGTTTGACATGTGTTCCGCTTCCCATGTCAGAATGGGACATTTAGACTTATTGGATGGAAAGATAAACTTTTTTGATCCAAATAGTGAAAAAGTGAAAATTCATAGTTTTTGTCAAAAATGTGACAAAGTCCCATTCTGAGTAGGGAATTGAAAAAATTTCACATTTTTCATCCAAAAGGTGAAAAAAATCCAAATTTCATCTTTTTAGTCCAAAAGGGAAAAAAAAAAATTCAATATTTTTCTTCAAAAAAGTGACAAAGTCCCATTCTGAATGGGGGACTTAGAAAAAATTTCAACTTTTTTCATCCAAAAAGTGAACAAATCCAAATTTCATATTTTTTTTGTCCCAAAAGTCAAAAAAATTAAATTTCAATTTCTTTCTTCAAAAAAGTGACAAAGTGCCATTCTGAGTGGGCACTTAGAAAAATTTCAACTTTTTTCATCCAAAAAGTGAAAAAATCCAAATTTCACCTTTTTTTTAGTCCCAAAGTGAAAAAATCAAATTTCAATTTTTTTCTTCAAAAAGCCAAAAGTGAAAAAATCAAATTTCAATTTTTTTCTTCAAAAAAGTGACATAGTCCCATTCTAAGTGGGCACTTAGAAGAAATTTCAACTTTTTCATCCAAAAAGTGAAAAAATCCTAATTTCATCTTTTTTAGTCCCAAAAGTGAAAAAATCAAATTTCATTTTTTTCTTCAAAAAAGTGAAAAAAGTCTAATTCTGAAAGGGCGCTTAAACAAAATTCAACTTTTTTCATCCAAAAAGTGAAAAAAATCAAAATTTCATCTTTTCTAGTCCCAAAAGTGAAAAAATAAAATTTCAATTTTTTTATTCAAAAAAGTGACAAAGTCCCATTCTGAGTGGGCAATTAGAAAAAAATCAACTTTTTTCATCCAAAAAGTGAAAAAATCCGAATTTCATCTTTTTTTGTCCCAAAAGTGAAAAAATCGGATTTCAATTTTTTTTTTCAAAAAAGTGACAAAGTCCCATTCTGAGTGGGCACTTAGAAAAAATTTCTACTTTTTCATCCGAAAAGTGAAAAAATCCAAATTGAATACATTTCTTCAAAAAAGTCACAAAGTCCCATTCTGAATGGGGACTTAGAAAATACTTCAACCTTTATCATCCAAAATGTGAAAACATCCAAATTTAATTTTCTTCTTCAAAGAAGTGACAAATTCCCATTCTGACAAGGGACTTGGAAGCTCTTTTGACTTTTTACAAAAGTTGAATTTTTTCTAAGTCCCATCTCATTATGAGATGGGACTTAGAAACATATTCAACTTTTGTCTAAGTTGACATGTGTTCCGCTTCCCATGTCAGAATGGGACATTTAGACTTATTGGATGGAAAGATAAACTTTTTTGATCCAAATAGTGAAAAAGTGAAAATTCATAGTTTTTGTCAAAAATGTGACAAAGTCCCATTCTGAGTAGGGAATTGAAAAATTTCACATTTTTCATCCAAAAGGTGAAAAAAATCCAAATTTCATCTTTTTAGTCCCAAAAGGAAAAAAAAAAATTCAATATTTTTCTTCAAAAAAGTGACAAAGTCCCATTCTGAGTGGGCATTTAGAAAAAAAATCTACTTTTTTCATCCAAAAAGTGAAAAAATCAAAATTTCAGCTTTTTTAGTCCCAAAAGTGAAAAAATCGGATTTCAATTTTTTTCTTCAAAAAAGTCACAAAGTCCCATTCTGAATGGGGACTTAGAAAAAATTTCAACTTTTTTCATCCAAAAAGTGAACAAATCCAAATTTCATATTTTTTTGTCCCAAAAGTCAAAAAAATAAAATTTCAATTTCTTTCTTCAAAAAAGTGACAAAGTGCCATTCTGAGTGGGCACTTAAAAAAAATTTCAACTTTTTTCATCCAAAAAGTGAAAAAATCCAAATTTCATCTTTTTTAGTCCCAAAAGTGAAAAAATCAAATTTCATTTTTTTTCTTCAAATAAGTGACAAAGTCCCATTCTGAGTGGGCACTTAGAAAAAATTTCAAGTTTTTTCATCCAAAAAGTGAAAAAATCCAAATTTCATCTTTTTTAGTCCCAAAAGTGAAAAAATCAAATTTCATTTTTTTTCTTCAAAAAAGTGAGAAAGTCCCATTCTGAGTGTGCACTTAGAATTTTTTTTAACTTTTTTCATCCAAAAAGTGAAAAAATCAAAATTTCATCTTTTATAGTCCCAAAAGTGAAAAAATCGGATTTAAATTTTTTTCTTCAAAAAAGTGACAAAGCCCCATTCTGAGTGGGCACTTAGAAAAAATTTCAACTTTTTTCATCCAAAAAGTGAAAAAATCCAAATTTCATCTTTTTAGTCCCAAAAGTGAAAAAATCGGATTTCAATTTTTTTCTTCAAAAAAGTGACAAAGTCCCATACTGAGTGGGCATTTAGAAAAAAAATCTACTTTTTTCATCCAAAAAGTGAAAAAATCAAAATTTCATCTTTTTAGTCCCAAAAGTGAAAAAATCGGATTTCAATTTTTTTCTTCAAAAAAGTGACAAAGTCCCATTCTGAGTGGGCAATTAAAAAAAAAATCAACTTTTTCACCCAAAAAGTGAAAAACTCCAAATTGAATACATTTCTTCAAAAAAGTCACAAAGTCCCATTCTGAATGGGGACTTAGAAAAAATTTCAACCTTTATCGTCCAAAAAGTGAAAACATCCAAATTTAATTTTCTTCTTTAAAGATGTGAGAAATTCAAATTCTGACTAGGGACTTGGAAGCTCTTTTGACTTTTTACAAAAGTTGAATTTTTTTCTAAGTCCCATCTCATTATGATATGGGACTTAGAAAAATATTCAACTTTTGTCTAAGTTGACATGTGTTCCGCTTCCCATGTCAGAATGGGACATTTCGACTTATTGGATGGAAAGATAAACTTTTTTGATCCAAATAGTGAAAAAGTGAAAATTCATAGTTTTTGTCAAAAATGTGACAAAGTCCCATTCTGAGTAGGGATTTGAAAAAATTTCACATTTTTCATCCAAAAGGTGAAAAAAATCCAAATTTCATCTTTTTTAGTCCCAAAAGTGAAAAAATCAAATTTCAATTTTTTTCTTCAAAAAGTGACAAAGTCCCATTCTTAGTGGCAATTAGAAAAAATTTCAACTTTTTTCATCCAAAAAGTAAAAAAATCCAAATTTCATCTTTTTTAGTCCCAAAAGTGAAAAAATCGGATTTCAATTTTTTTCTTCAAAAAAGTGACAAAGTCCCATTCTGAGTGGGCAATTAAAAAAAAAAATCAACTTTTTCACCCAAAAAGTGAAAAACTCCAAATTGAATACATTTCTTCAAAAAAGTCACAAAGTCCCATTCTGAATGGGGACTTAGAAAAAATTTCAACCTTTATCGTCCAAAAAGTGAAAACATCCAAATTTAATTTTCTTCTTTAAAGACGTGAGAAAGTCAAATTCTGACAAGGGACTTGGAAGCTCTTTTGACTTTTTACAAAAGTTGAATTTTTTTTTAAGTCCCATCTCATTATGATATGGGACTTAGAAAAATATTCAACTTTTGTCTAAGTTGACATGTGTTCCGCTTCCCATGTCAGAATGGGACATTTCGACTTATGGATGAAAAGATAAACTTTTTTGATCCAAATGGTGAAAAAGTGAAAATTCATAGTTTTTGTCAAAAATGTGACAAAGTCCCATCTGATTAGGGATTTGAATAAATTTCACATTTTTCATCCAAAAGGTGAAAAAAATCCAAATTTCATCTTTTTAGTCCCAAAAGTGAAAAAACAAATTTCAATTTTTTTCTTCAAAAAAGTGACAAACTGCCATTCTGAGTGGGCACTTAGAAAAAATTTCTACTTTTTTCATCCAAAAAGTGAAAAATCGAAATTTCATCTTTTTTAGTCCCAAAAGCGAAAAAATCGGATTTAAATTTTTCCTTCAAAAAAGTGACAAAGTCCCATTCTGAGTGTGCACTTAGAAAATGTTTCTACTTTTTCATCCAAAAAGTGAAAAAATCCAAATTTCATCTTTTTTAGCCCCAAAAGTGAAAAAATCAAATTTCATTTTTTTTCTTCAAATAAGTGACAAAGTCCCATTCTGAGTGTGCACTTGAAAAAAATTCTACTTTTTCATCCAAAAAGTGAAAAAATCCAAATTGAATACATTTCTTCAAAAAAGTCGCAAAGTCCCACTCTGAATGGGGACTTAGAAAAAATTTCAACCTTTATCGTCCAAAAAGTGAAAGCATCCAAATCTAATTTTCTTCTTCAAAGAAGTGATAAATTCACATTCTGACAAGGGACTTGGAAGCTCTTTTGACTTTTTACAAAAGTTGAATTTTTTTCTAAGTCCCATCTCATTATGAGATGGACTGAGAAAAATATTCAACTTTTGTCTAAGTTGACATGTGTTCCGCTTCCCATGTCAGAATGGGACATTTCGACTTATTGGATGGAAAGATAAACTTTTTTGATCCAAATAGTGAAAAAGTGAAAATTCATAGTTTTTGTCAGAAATGTGACAATGTCCCATTCTGAGTAGGGATTTGAGAAAAATTCAAATTTTTCATCCAAAAGGTGAAAAAAATCAAACTTTCATCTTTTTAGTCCAAAAGTGAAAAAACAAATTTCAATATTTTTCTTCAAAAAAGTGACATAGTCCCATTCTAAGTGGGCACTTAGAAGAAATTTCAACTTTTTTCATCCAAAAAGTGAAAAAATCCTAATTTCATCTTTTTTAGTCCCAAAAGTGAAAAAATCAAATTTCATTTTTTTTCTTCAAAAAAGTGACATAGTCCCATTCCAAGTGGGCACTTAGAAGAAATTTCAACTTTTTTCATCCAAAAAGTGAAAAAATCCTAATTTCATCTTTTTTAGTCCAAAAGTGAAAAAATCAAATTTCATTTTTTTTTTCAAAAAAGTGAAAAAAGTCTAATTCTGAAAGGGCGCTTAAACAAAATTCAACTTTTTTCATCCAAAAAGTGAAAAAAATCCAAATTTCATCTTTTCTAGTCCCAAAAGTGAAAAAATAAAATTTCAATTTTTTATTCAAAAAAGTGACAAAGTCCCATTCTGAGTGGGCAATTAGAAAAAAAATCAACTTTTTTCATCCAAAAAGTGAAAAAATCCGAATTTCATCTTTTTTTGTCCCAAAAGTGAAAAAATCGGATTTCAATTTTTTTTTTCAAAAAAGTGACAAAGTCCCATTCTGAGTGGGCACTTAGAAAAAATTTCTACTTTTTCATCCGAAAAGTGAAAAAATCCAAATTGAATACATTTCTTCAAAAAAGTCACAAAGTCCCATTCTGAATGGGGACTTAGAAAATACTTCAACCTTTATCGTCCAAAATGTGAAAACATCCAAATTTAATTTTCTTCTTCAAAGAAGTGACAAATTCCCATTCTGACAAGGGACTTGGAAGCTCTTTTGACTTTTTACAAAAGTTGAATTTTTTTCTAAGTCCCATCTCATTATGAGATGGGACTTAGAAACATATTCAACTTTTGTCTAAGTTGACATGTGTTCCGCTTCCCATGTCAGAATGGGACATTTAGACTTATTGGATGGAAAGATAAACTTTTTTGATCCAAATAGTGAAAAAGTGAAAATTCATAGTTTTTGTCAAAAATGTGACAAAGTCCCATTCTGAGTAGGGAATTGAAAAAATTTCACATTTTTCATCCAAAAGGTGAAAAAAATCCAAATTTCATCTTTTTAGTCCCAAAAGGGAAAAAAAAAAATTCAATATTTTTCTTCAAAAAAGTGACAAAGTCCCATTCTGAATGGGGACTTAGAAAAAATTTCAACTTTTTTCATCCAAAAAGTGAACAAATCCAAATTTCATATTTTTTTGTCCCAAAAGTCAAAAAAAAAAATTTCAATTTCTTTCTTCAAAAAAGTGACAAAGTGCCATTCTGAGTGGGCACTTAGAAAAAATTTCAACTTTTTTCATCCCAAAAGTGAAAAAATCCAAATTTCACCTTTTTTAGTCCCAAAAGTGAAAAAATCAAATTTCAATTTTTTTCTTCAAAAAGTGACATAGTCCCATTCTAAGTGGGCACTTAGAAGAAATTTCAACTTTTTTCATCCAAAAAGTGAAAAAATCCTAATTTCATCTTTTTTAGTCCCAAAAGTGAAAAAATCAAATTTCATTTTTTTTTTCAAAAAAGTGACATAGTCCCATTCTGAGTGGGCAATTAGAAAAAAAATCAACTTTTTTCATCCAAAAAGTGAAAAAATCCGAATTTCATCTTTTTTTGTCCCAAAAGTGAAAAAATCGGATTTCAATTTTTTTTTTCAAAAAAGTGACAAAGTCCCATTCTGAGTGGGCACTTAGAAAAAATTTCTACTTTTTCATCCGAAAAGTGAAAAAATCCAAATTGAATACATTTCTTCAAAAAAGTCACAAAGTCCCATTCTGAATGGGGACTTAGAAAATACTTCAACCTTTATCATCCAAAATGTGAAAACATCCAAATTTAATTTTCTTCTTCAAAGAAGTGACAAATTCCCATTCTGACAAGGGACTTGGAAGCTCTTTTGACTTTTTACAAAAGTTGAATTTTTTTCTAAGTCCCATCTCATTATGAGATGGGACTTAGAAACATATTCAACTTTTGTCTAAGTTGACATGTGTTCCGCTTCCCATGTCAGAATGGGACATTTAGACTTATTGGATGGAAAGATAAACTTTTTTGATCCAAATAGTGAAAAAGTGAAAATTCATAGTTTTTGTCAAAAATGTGACAAAGTCCCATTCTGAGTAGGGAATTGAAAAAATTTCACATTTTTCATCCAAAAGGTGAAAAAAATCCAAATTTCATCTTTTTAGTCCCAAAAGGGAAAAAAAAAAATTCAATATTTTTCTTCAAAAAAGTGACAAAGTCCATTCTGAGTGGGCACTTAGAAAAAATTTCAACTTTTTTCATCCAAAAAGTGAACAAATCCAAATTTCAGCTTTTTTAGTCCCAAAAGTGAAAAAATCGGATTTCAATTTTTTCTTCAAAAAAGTCACAAAGTCCCATTCTGAATGGGGACTTAGAAAAAATTTCAACTTTTTTCATCCAAAAAGTGAACAAATCCAAATTTCATATTTTTTTGTCCCAAAAGTCAAAAAAATAAAATTTCAATTTCTTTCTTCAAAAAAGTGACAAAGTGCCATTCTGAGTGGGCACTTAAAAAAAATTTCAACTTTTTTCATCCAAAAAGTGAAAAAATCCAAATTTCATCTTTTTTAGTCCCAAAAGTGAAAAAATCAAATTTCATTTTTTTTCTTCAAATAAGTGACAAAGTCCCATTCTGAGTGGGCACTTAGAAAAAATTTCAAGTTTTTTCATCCAAAAAGTGAAAAAATCCAAATTTCATCTTTTTTAGTCCCAAAAGTGAAAAAATCAAATTTCATTTTTTTTCTTCAAAAAAGTGAGAAAGTCCCATTCTGAGTGTGCACTTAGAATTTTTTTTAACTTTTTTCATCCAAAAAGTGAAAAATCAAAATTTCATCTTTTATAGTCCCAAAAGTGAAAAAATCGGATTTAAATTTTTTTCTTCAAAAAAGTGACAAAGCCCCATTCTGAGTGGGCACTTAGAAAAAATTTCAACTTTTTTCATCCAAAAAGTGAAAAAATCCAAATTTCATCTTTTTTAGTCCCAAAAGTGAAAAAATCGGATTTCAATTTTTTTCTTCAAAAAAGTGACAAAGTCCCATACTGAGTGGGCATTTAGAAAAAAAATCTACTTTTTTCATCCAAAAAGTGAAAAAATCAAAATTTCATCTTTTTTAGTCCCAAAAGTGAAAAAATCGGATTTCAATTTTTTTCTTCAAAAAAGTGACAAAGTCCCATTCTGAGTGGGCAATTAAAAAAAAAATCAACTTTTTCACCCAAAAAGTGAAAAACTCCAAATTGAATACATTTCTTCAAAAAAGTCACAAAGTCCCATTCTGAATGGGGACTTAGAAAAAATTTCAACCTTTATCGTCCAAAAAGTGAAAACATCCAAATTTAATTTTCTTCTTTAAAGATGTGAGAAATTCAAATTCTGACAAGGGACTTGGAAGCTCTTTTGACTTTTTACAAAAGTTGAATTTTTTTCTAAGTCCCATCTCATTATGACATGGGACTTAGAAAAATATTCAACTTTTGTCTAAGTTGACATGTGTTCCGCTTCCCATGTCAGAATGGGACATTTCGACTTATTGGATGGAAAGATAAACTTTTTTGATCCAAATAGTGAAAAAGTGAAAATTCATAGTTTTTGTCAAAAATGTGACAAAGTCCCATTCTGAGTAGGGATTTGAAAAAATTTCACATTTTTCATCCAAAAGGTGAAAAAAATCCAAATTTCATCTTTTTTAGTCCCAAAAGTGAAAAAATCAAATTTCAATTTTTTTCTTCAAAAAAGTGACAAAGTCCCATTCTTAGTGGCAATTAGAAAAAATTTCAACTTTTTTCATCCAAAAAGTAAAAAAATCCAAATTTCATCTTTTTTAGTCCCAAAAGTGAAAAAATCGGATTTCAATTTTTTTCTTCAAAAAAGTGACAAAGTCCCATTCTGAGTGGGCAATTAAAAAAAAAAATCAACTTTTTCACCCAAAAAGTGAAAAACTCCAAATTGAATACATTTCTTCAAAAAAGTCACAAAGTCCCATTCTGAATGGGGACTGAGAAAAAATTTCAACCTTTATCGTCCAAAAAGTGAAAACATCCAAATTTAATTTTCTTCTTTAAAGACGTGAGAAAGTCAAATTCTGACAAGGGACTTGGAAGCTCTTTTGACTTTTTACAAAAGTTGAATTTTTTTTTAAGTCCCATCTCATTATGATATGGGACTTAGAAAAATATTCAACTTTTGTCTAAGTTGACATGTGTTCCGCTTCCCATGTCAGAATGGGACATTTCGACTTATTGGATGAAAAGATAAACTTTTTTGATCCAAATGGTGAAAAAGTGAAAATTCATAGTTTTTGTCAAAAATGTGACAAAGTCCCATCTGAGTAGGGATTTGAAAAAATTTCACATTTTTCATCCAAAAGGTGAAAAAAATCCAAATTTCATCTTTTTAGTCCCAAAAGTGAAAAAACAAATTTCAATTTTTTTCTTCAAAAAAGTGACAAACTGCCATTCTGAGTGGGCACTTAGAAAAAAATTCTACTTTTTTCATCCAAAAAGTGAAAAAATCGAAATTTCATCTTTTTTAGTCCCAAAAGTGAAAAAATCGGATTTAAATTTTTCCTTCAAAAAAGTGACAAAGTCCCATTCTGAGTGTGCACTTAGAAAATGTTTCTACTTTTTCATCCAAAAGTGAAAAAATCCAAATTTCATCTTTTTTAGCCCCAAAAGTGAAAAAATCAAATTTCATTTTTTTTCTTCAAATAAGTGACAAAGTCCCATTCTGAGTGTGCACTTGAAAAAAATTCTACTTTTTCATCCAAAAAGTGAAAAAATCCAAATTGAATACATTTCTTCAAAAAAGTCGCAAAGTCCCACTCTGAATGGGGACTTAGAAAAAATTTCAACCTTTATCGTCCAAAAAGTGAAAGCATCCAAATCTAATTTTCTTCTTCAAAGAAGTGATAAATTCACATTCTGACAAGGGACTTGGAAGCTCTTTTGACTTTTTACAAAAGTTGAATTTTTTTCTAAGTCCCATCTCATTATGAGATGGGACTGAGAAAAATATTCAACTTTTGTCTAAGTTGACATGTGTTCCGCTTCCCATGTCAGAATGGGACATTTCGACTTATTGGATGGAAAGATAAACTTTTTTGATTCAAATAGTGAAAAAGTGAAAATTCATAGTTTTTGTCAGAAATGTGACAATGTCCCATTCTGAGTAGGGATTTGAGAAAAATTCAAATTTTTCATCCAAAAGGTGAAAAAAATCAAACTTTCATCTTTTTAGTCCCAAAAGTGAAAAAACAAATTTCAATATTTTTCTTCAAAAAAGTGACATAGTCCCATTCTAAGTGGGCACTTAGAAGAAATTTCAACTTTTTTCATCCAAAAAGTGAAAAAATCCTAATTTCATCTTTTTTAGTCCCAAAAGTGAAAAAATCAAATTTCATTTTTTTTCTTCAAAAAAGTGACACAGTCCCATTCTAAGTGGGCACTTAGAAGAAATTTCAACTTTTTTCATCCCAAAAGTGAAAAAATCAAATTTCATTTTTTTTTTCAAAAAAGTGAAAAAAGTCTAATTCTGAAAGGGCGCTTAAACAAAATTCAACTTTTTTCATCCAAAAAGTGAAAAAAATCCAAATTTCATCTTTTCTAGTCCCAAAAGTGAAAAAATAAAATTTCAATTTTTTTCTTCAAAAAAGTGACAAAGTCCCATTCTGAGTGGGCAATTAGAAAAAAAATCAACTTTTTTCATCCAAAAAGTGAAAAAATCCGAATTTCATCTTTTTTTGTCCCAAAAGTGAAAAAATCGGATTTCAATTTTTTTTTTCAAAAAAGTGACAAAGTCCCATTCTGAGTGGGCACTTAGAAAAAATTTCTACTTTTTCATCCGAAAAGTGAAAAAATCCAAATTGAATACATTTCTTCAAAAAAGTCACAAAGTCCCATTCTGAATGGGGACTTAGAAAATACTTCAACCTTTATCGTCCAAAATGTGAAAACATCCAAATTTAATTTTCTTCTTCAAAGAAGTGACAAATTCCCATTCTGACAAGGGACTTGGAAGCTCTTTTGACTTTTTACAAAAGTTGAATTTTTTTCTAAGTCCCATCTCATTATGAGATGGGACTTAGAAACATATTCAACTTTTGTCTAAGTTGACATGTGTTCCGCTTCCCATGTCAGAATGGGACATTTAGACTTATTGGATGGAAAGATAAACTTTTTTGATCCAAATAGTGAAAAAGTGAAAATTCATAGTTTTTGTCAAAAATGTGACAAAGTCCCATTCTGAGTAGGGAATTGAAAAAATTTCACATTTTTCATCCAAAAGGTGAAAAAAATCCAAATTTCATCTTTTTAGTCCCAAAAGGGAAAAAAAAAAATTCAATATTTTTCTTCAAAAAAGTGACAAAGTCCCATTCTGAATGGGGACTTAGAAAAAATTTCAACTTTTTTCATCCAAAAAGTTAACAAATCCAAATTTCATATTTTTTTGTCCCAAAAGTCAAAAAAATAAAATTTCAATTTCTTTCTTCAAAAAAGTGACAAAGTTGCATTCTGAGTGGGCACTTAGAAAAAATTTCAACTTTTTTCATCCAAAAAGTGAAAAAATCCAAATTTCATCTTTTTTAGTCCCAAAAGTGAAAAAATCAAATTTCATTTTTTTTCTTCAAATAAGTGACAAAGTCCCATTCTGAGTGTGCACTTAGAAAAAAATTCTACTTTTTCATCCAAAAAGTGAAAAAATCCAAATTGAATACATTTCTTCAAAAAAGTCGCAAAGTCCCACTCTGAATGGGGACTTGGAAAAAATGTCAACCTTTATCGTCCAAAAAGTGAAAGCATCCAAATTTAATTTTCTTTTTCAAAGAAGTGATAAATTCCCATTCTGACAAGGGACTTGGAAGCTCTTTTGACTTTTTACAAAAGTTGAATTTTTTTCTAAGTCCCATCTCATTATGAGATGGGACTTAGAAAAATATTCAACTTTTGTCTAAGTTGACATGTGTTCCGCTTCCCATGTCAGAATGGGACATTTCGACTTATTGGATGGAAAGATAAACTTTTTTGATCCAAATAGTGAAAAAGTGAAAATTCATAGTTTTTGTCAAAAATGTGACAAAGTCCCATTCTGAGTAGGGAATTGAAAAAATTTCACATTTTTCATCCAAAAGGTGAAAAAAATCCACATTTCATCTTTTTAGTCCCAAAAGGGAAAAAAAAAAATCAATATTTTTCTTCAAAAAAGTGACAAAGTCCCATTCTGAGTGGGCACTTAGAAAAAATTTCAACTTTTTTCATCCAAAAAGTGAACAAATCCAAATTTCAGCTTTTTTAGTCCCAAAAGTGAAAAAATCGGATTTCAATTTTTTTCTTCAAAAAAGTCACAAAGTCCCATTCTGAATGGGGACTTAGAAAAAATTTCAACTTTTTTCATCCAAAAAGTGAAAAAATCAAAATTTCATATTTTTTTGTCCCAAAAGTCAAAAAAATCAAATTTCAATTTCTTTCTTCAAATAAGTGACAAAGTCCCATTCTGAGTGTGCACTTAGAAAAAATTTCTACTTTTTCATCCAAAAAGTGAAAAAATCCAAATTGAATACATTTCTTCAAAAAAGTCGCAAAGTCCCACTCTGAATGGGGACTTGGAAAAAATGTCAACCTTTATCGTCCAAAAAGTGAAAGCATCCAAATTTAATTTTCTTCTTCAAAGAAGTGATAAATTCCCATTCTGACAAGGGACTTGGAAGCTCTTTTGACTTTTTAGAAAAGTTGAATTTTTTTCTAAGTCCCATCTCATTATGAGATGGGACTTGGAAAAATATTCAACTTTTGTCTAAGTTGACATGTGGTCCGCTTCCCATGTCAGAATGGGACATTTCGACTTATTGGATGGAAAGATAAACTTTTTTGATCCAAATAGCGAAAAAGTGAAAATTCATAGTTTTTGTCAAAAATGTGACAAAGTCCCATTCTGAGTAGGGATTTGAAAAAATTCACATTTTTCATCCAAAAGGTGAAAAAAATCCAAATTTCATCTTTTTAGTCCCAAAAGTGAAAAAACAAATTTCAATATTTTTCTACAAAAAAGTGACAAAGTCCCATTATGAGTAGGGATTTGAAAATATTTCACATTTTTCATCCAAAAGGTGAAAACAATCAAAATTTCATCTTTTTAGTCCCAAAAGTGAAAAAATCAAATTTCAATTTTTTTCTTCAAAAAAGTGACAAAGTCCCATTCTTAGTGGGCAATTAAAAAAAAATCAACTTTTTTCATCCAAAAAGTGAAAAAATCCAAATGTCCTCTTTGTTAGTCCCAAAAGTGAAAAAATCGGATTTCAATTTTTTTTTCAAAAAAGTGAAAAAGTCCCATTCTGAGTGGGCAATTTAAAAAAAAATCAACTTTTTCACCCAAAAAGTGAAAAACTCCAATTTGTATACATTTCTTCAAAAAAGTCACAAAGTCCCATTCTGAATGGGGACTTAGAAAAAATTTCAACCTTTATCGTCCAAAAAGTGAAAACATCCAAATTTAATTTTCTTCTTTAAAGATGTGACAAATTCAAATTCTGACAAGGGACTTGGAAGCTCTTTTGACTTTTTACAAAAGTTGAATTTTTTTCTAAGTCCCATCTCATTATGAAATGGGACCTAGAAAAATATTCAACTTTTGTCTAAGTTGACATGTGTTCCGCTCCCATGTCAGAATGGGACATTTCGACTTACTGGATGGAAAGAAATGTGACAAATTCCCATTCTGAGTAGGGATTTGAAAAAATTTCACATTTTTCATCCAAAAGGTGAAAAAAATCCAAATTTCATCTTTTTTTGTCCCAAAAGTGAAAAAATCGCATTTCAATTTTTTTCTTCAAAAAAGTGACAAAGTCCCATTCTGAGTGTGCACTTAGAAAATGTTTCTACTTTTTCATCCAAAAAGTGAAAAAATCCAAATTTCATATTTTTTTGTCCCAAAAGTCAAAAAAATAAAATTTCAATTTCTTTCTTCAAAAAAGTGACAAAGTGCCATTCTGAGTGGGCACTTAGAAAAAATTTCAACTTTTTTCATCCAAAAAGTGAAAAAATCCAAATTTCACCTTTTTTAGTCCCAAAAGTGAAAAAATCAAATTTCAATTTTTTTCTTCAAAAAAGTGACATAGTCCCATTCTAAGTGGGCACTTAGAAGAAATTTCAACTTTTTTCATCCAAAAAGTGAAAAAATCCTAATTTCATCTTTTTTAGTCCCAAAAGTGAAAAAATCAAATTTCATTTTTTTTTTCAAAAAAGTGAAAAAAGTCTAATTCTGAAAGGGCGCTTAAACAAAATTCAACTTTTTTCATCCAAAAAGTGAAAAAAATCCAAATTTCATCTTTTCTAGTCCCAAAAGTGAAAAAATAAAATTTAAATTTTTTTCTTCAAAAAAGTGACAAAGTCCCATTCTGAGTGGGCAATTAGAAAAAAAATCAACTTTTTACATCCAAAAAGTGAAAAAATCCGAATTTCATCTTTTTTTGTCCCAAAAGTGAAAAAATCGGATTTCAATTTTTTTTTTCAAAAAAGTGACAAAGTCCCATTCTGAGTGGGCACTTAGAAAAAATTTCAACTTTTTCATCCAAAAAGTGAAAAAATCCAAATTGAATACATTTCTTCAAAAAAGTCACAAAGTCCCATTCTGAATGGGGACTTAGAAAATACTTCAACCTTTATCATCCAAAATGTGAAAACATCCAAATTTAATTTTCTTCTTCAAAGAAGTGACAAATTCCCATTCTGACAAGGGACTTGGAAGCTCTTTTGACTTTTTACAAAAGTTGAATTTTTTTCTAAGTCCCATCTCATTATGAGATGGGACTTAGAAACATATTCAACTTTTGTCTAAGTTGACATGTGTTCCGCTTCCCATGTCAGAATGGGACATTTAGACTTATTGGATGGAAAGATAAACTTTTTTGATCCAAATAGTGAAAAAGTGAAAATTCATAGTTTTTGTCAAAAATGTGACAAAGTCCCATTCTGAGTAGGGAATTGAAAAAATTTCACATTTTTCATCCAAAAGGTGAAAAAAATCCAAATTTCATCTTTTTAGTCCCAAAAGGGAAAAAAAAAAATTCAATATTTTTCTTCAAAAAAGTGACAAAGTCCCATTCTGAGTGGGCACTTAGAAAAAATTTCAACTTTTTTCATCCAAAAAGTGAACAAATCCAAATTTCAGCTTTTTTAGTCCCAAAAGTGAAAAAATCGGATTTCAATTTTTTTCTTCAAAAAAGTCACAAAGTCCCATTCTGAATGGGGACTTAGAAAAAATTTCAACTTTTTTCATCCAAAAAGTGAACAAATCCAAATTTCATATTTTTTTGCCCCGAAAGTAAAAAAAATCAAATTTAAATTTCTTTCTTCAAAAAAGTGACAAAGTGCCATTCTGAGTAGGCACTTAGAAAAAATTTCAACTTTTTTCATCCAAAAAGTGAAAAAATCCAAATTTCATCTTTTTTAGTCCCAAAAGTGAAAAAATCTAATTTGATTTTTTTTCTTCAAATAAGTGACAAAGTCCCATTCTGAGTGTGCACTTAGAAAAAATTTCTACTTTTTCATCCAAAAAGTGAAAAAATCCAAATTGAATACATTTCTTCAAAAAAGTCACAAAGTCCCATTCTGAATGGGGACTTAGAAAATACTTCAACCTTTATCGTCCAAAATGTGAAAACATCCAAATTTAATTTTCTTCTTCAAAGAAGTGACAAATTCCCATTCTGACAAGGGACTTGGAAGCTCTTTTGACTTTTTACAAAAGTTGAATTTTTTTCTAAGTCCCATCTCATTATGAGATGGGACTTAGAAACATATTCAACTTTTGTCTAAGTTGACATGTGTTCCGCTTCCCATGTCAGAATGGGACATTTAGACTTATTGGATGGAAAGATAAACTTTTTTGATCCAAATAGTGAAAAAGTGAAAATTCATAGTTTTTGTCAAAAATGTGACAAAGTCCCATTCTGAGTAGGGAATTGAAAAAATTTCACATTTTTCATCCAAAAGGTGAAAAAAATCCAAATTTCATCTTTTTAGTCCCAAAAGGGAAAAAAAAAAATTCAATATTTTTCTTCAAAAAAGTGACAAAGTCCCATTCTGAATGGGGACTTAGAAAAAATTTCAACTTTTTTCATCCAAAAAGTGAACAAATCCAAATTTCATATTTTTTTGTCCCAAAAGTCAAAAAAATAAAATTTCAATTTCTTTCTTCAAAAAAGTGACAAAGTGCCATTCTGAGTGGGCACTTAGAAAAAATTTCAACTTTTTTCATCCAAAAAGTGAAAAAATCCAAATTTCACCTTTTTTAGTCCCAAAAGTGAAAAAATCAAATTTCAATTTTTTTCTTCAAAAAAGTGACATAGTCCCATTCTAAGTGGGCACTTAGAAGAAATTTCAACTTTTTTCATCCAAAAAGTGAAAAAATCCTAATTTCATCTTTTTTAGTCCCAAAAGTGAAAAAATCAAATTTCATTTTTTTTTTCAAAAAAGTGAAAAAAGTCTAATTCTGAAAGGGCGCTTAAACAAAATTCAACTTTTTTCATCCAAAAAGTGAAAAAAATCCAAATTTCATCTTTTCTAGTCCCAAAAGTGAAAAAATAAAATTTAAATTTTTTTCTTCAAAAAAGTGACAAAGTCCCATTCTGAGTGGGCAATTAGAAAAAAAATCAACTTTTTTCATCCAAAAAGTGAAAAAATCCGAATTTCATCTTTTTTTGTCCCAAAAGTGAAAAAATCGGATTTCAATTTTTTTTTTCAAAAAAGTGACAAAGTCCCATTCTGAGTGGGCACTTAGAAAAAATTTCAACTTTTTCATCCAAAAAGTGAAAAAATCCAAATTGAATACATTTCTTCAAAAAAGTCACAAAGTCCCATTCTGAATGGGGACTTAGAAAATACTTCAACCTTTATCATCCAAAATGTGAAAACATCCAAATTTAATTTTCTTCTTCAAAGAAGTGACAAATTCCCATTCTGACAAGGGACTTGGAAGCTCTTTTGACTTTTTACAAAAGTTGAATTTTTTTCTAAGTCCCATCTCATTATGAGATGGGACTTAGAAACATATTCAACTTTTGTCTAAGTTGACATGTGTTCCGCTTCCCATGTCAGAATGGGACATTTAGACTTATTGGATGGAAAGATAAACTTTTTTGATCCAAATAGTGAAAAAGTGAAAATTCATAGTTTTTGTCAAAAATGTGACAAAGTCCCATTCTGAGTAGGGAATTGAAAAAATTTCACATTTTTCATCCAAAAGGTGAAAAAAATCCAAATTTCATCTTTTTAGTCCCAAAAGGGAAAAAAAAAAATTCAATATTTTTCTTCAAAAAAGTGACAAAGTCCCATTCTGAGTGGGCACTTAGAAAAAATTTCAACTTTTTTCATCCAAAAAGTGAACAAATCCAAATTTCAGCTTTTTTAGTCCCAAAAGTGAAAAAATCGGATTTCAATTTTTTTCTTCAAAAAAGTCACAAAGTCCCATTCTGAATGGGGACTTAGAAAAAATTTCAACTTTTTTCATCCAAAAAGTGAACAAATCCAAATTTCATATTTTTTTGTCCCAAAAGTCAAAAAAATAAAATTTCAATTTCTTTCTTCAAAAAAGTGACAAAGTGCCATTCTGAGTGGGCACTTAAAAAAAATTTCAACTTTTTTCATCCAAAAAGTGAAAAAATCCAAATTTCATCTTTTTTAGTCCCAAAAGTGAAAAAATCAAATTTCATTTTTTTTCTTCAAATAAGTGACAAAGTCCCATTCTGAGTGGGCACTTAGAAAAAATTTCAAGTTTTTTCATCCAAAAAGTGAAAAAATCCAAATTTCATCTTTTTTAGTCCCAAAAGTGAAAAAATCAAATTTCATTTTTTTTCTTCAAAAAAGTGAGAAAGTCCCATTCTGAGTGTGCACTTAGAATTTTTTTTAACTTTTTTCATCCAAAAAGTGAAAAAATCAAAATTTCATCTTTTATAGTCCCAAAAGTGAAAAAATCGGATTTAAATTTTTTTCTTCAAAAAAGTGACAAAGCCCCATTCTGAGTGGGCACTTAGAAAAAATTTCAACTTTTTTCATCCAAAAAGTGAAAAAATCCAAATTTCATCTTTTTTAGTCCCAAAAGTGAAAAAATCGGATTTCAATTTTTTTCTTCAAAAAAGTGACAAAGTCCCATACTGAGTGGGCATTTAGAAAAAAAATCTACTTTTTTCATCCAAAAAGTGAAAAAATCAAAATTTCATCTTTTTTAGTCCCAAAAGTGAAAAAATCGGATTTCAATTTTTTTCTTCAAAAAAGTGACAAAGTCCCATTCTGAGTGGGCAATTAAAAAAAAAATCAACTTTTTCACCCAAAAAGTGAAAAACTCCAAATTGAATACATTTCTTCAAAAAAGTCACAAAGTCCCATTCTGAATGGGGACTTAGAAAAAATTTCAACCTTTATCGTCCAAAAAGTGAAAACATCCAAATTTAATTTTCTTCTTTAAAGATGTGAGAAATTCAAATTCTGACAAGGGACTTGGAAGCTCTTTTGACTTTTTACAAAAGTTGAATTTTTTTCTAAGTCCCATCTCATTATGACATGGGACTTAGAAAAATATTCAACTTTTGTCTAAGTTGACATGTGTTCCGCTTCCCATGTCAGAATGGGACATTTCGACTTATTGGATGGAAAGATAAACTTTTTTGATCCAAATAGTGAAAAAGTGAAAATTCATAGTTTTTGTCAAAAATGTGACAAAGTCCCATTCTGAGTGGGCACTTGAAAGAAATTTCAACTTTTTTCATCCAAAAAGTGAAAAAATCCAAATTTCATCTTTTTTAGTCCCAAAAGTGAAAAAATCAAATTTCAATTTTTTTCTTCAAAAAAGTGACAAAGTCCCATTCTTAGTGGCAATTAGAAAAAATTTCAACTTTTTTCATCCAAAAAGTGAAAAAATCCTAATTTCATCTTTTTTAGTCCCAAAAGTGAAAAAAACAAATTTCATTTTTTTTTTCAAAAAAGTGAAAAAAGTCTAATTCTGAAAGGGCGCTTAAACAAAATTCAACTTTTTTCATCCAAAAAGTGAAAAAAATCCAAATTTCATCTTTTCTAGTCCCAAAAGTGAAAAAATAAAATTTCAATTTTTTTCTTCAAAAAAGTGACAAAGTCCCATTCTGAGTGGGCAATTAGAAAAAAAATCAACTTTTTTCATCCAAAAAGTGAAAAAATCCGAATTTCATCTTTTTTTGTCCCAAAAGTGAAAAAATCGGATTTAAATTTTTTTTTTCAAAAAAGTGACAAAGTCCCATTCTGAGTGGGCACTTAGAAAAAATTTCTACTTTTTCATCCGAAAAGTGAAAAAATCCAAATTGAATACATTTCTTCAAAAAAGTCACAAAGTCCCATTCTGAATGGGGACTTAGAAAATACTTCAACCTTTATCATCCAAAATGTGAAAACATCCAAATTTAATTTTCTTCTTCAAAGAAGTGACAAATTCCCATTCTGACAAGGGACTTGGAAGCTCTTTTGACTTTTTACAAAAGTTGAATTTTTTTCTAAGTCCCATCTCATTATGAGATGGGACTTAGAAACATATTCAACTTTTGTCTAAGTTGACATGTGTTCCGCTTCCCATGTCAGAATGGGACATTTAGACTTATTGGATGGAAAGATAAACTTTTTTGATCCAAATAGTGAAAAAGTGAAAATTCATAGTTTTTGTCAAAAATGTGACAAAGTCCCATTCTGAGTAGGGAATTGAAAAAATTTCACATTTTTCATCCAAAAGGTGAAAAAAATCCAAATTTCATCTTTTTAGTCCCAAAAGGGAAAAAAAAAATTTCAATATTTTTCTTCAAAAAAGTGACAAAGTCCCATTCTGAGTGGGCACTTAGAAAAAATTTCAACTTTTTTCATCCAAAAAGTGAACAAATCCAAATTTCAGCTTTTTTAGTCCCAAAAGTGAAAAAATCGGATTTCAATTTTTTTCTTCAAAAAAGTCACAAAGTCCCATTCTGAATGGGGACTTAGAAAAAATTTCAACTTTTTTCATCCAAAAAGTGAACAAATCCAAATTTCATATTTTTTTGTCCCAAAAGTCAAAAAAATAAAATTTCAATTTCTTTCTTCAAAAAAGTGACAAAGTGCCATTCTGAGTGGGCACTTAGAAAAAATTTCAACTTTTTTCATCCAAAAAGTGAAAAAATCCAAATTTCATCTTTTTTAGTCCCAAAAGTGAAAAAATCAAATTTCATTTTTTTTCTTCAAATAAGTGACAAAGTCCCATTCTGAGTGGGCACTTAGAATTTTTTTTAACTTTTTTCATCCAAAAAGTGAAAAAATCAAAATTTTATCTTTTATAGTCCCAAAAGTGAAAAAATCGGATTTAAATTTTTTTCTTCAAAAAAGTGACAAAGCCCCATTCTGAGTGGGCACTTAGAAAAAATTTCAACTTTTTTCATCCAAAAAGTGAAAAAATCCAAATTTCATCTTTTTTAGTCCCAAAAGTGAAAAAATCGGATTTCAATTTTTTTCTTCAAAAAAGTGACAAAGTCCCATACTGAGTGGGCATTTAGAAAAAAAATCTACTTTTTTCATCCAAAAAGTGAAAAAATCAAAATTTCATCTTTTTTAGTCCCAAAAGTGAAAAAATCGGATTTCAATTTTTTTCTTCAAAAAAGTGACAAAGTCCCATTCTGAGTGGGCAATTAAAAAAAAAATCAACTTTTTCACCCAAAAAGTGAAAAACTCCAAATTGAATACATTTCTTCAAAAAAGTCACAAAGTCCCATTCTGAATGGGGACTTAGAAAAAATTTCAACCTTTATCGTCCAAAAAGTGAAAACATCCAAATTTAATTTTCTTCTTTAAAGACGTGAGAAAGTCAAATTCTGACAAGGGACTTGGAAGCTCTTTTGACTTTTTACAAAAGTTGAATTTTTTTTTAAGTCCCATCTCATTATGATATGGGACTTAGAAAAATATTCAACTTTTGTCTAAGTTGACATGTGTTCCGCTTCCCATGTCAGAATGGGACATTTCGACTTATTGGATGAAAAGATAAACTTTTTTGATCCAAATGGTGAAAAAGTGAAAATTCATAGTTTTTGTCAAAAATGTGACAAAGTCCCATCTGAGTAGGGATTTGAAAAAATTTCACATTTTTCATCCAAAAGGTGAAAAAAATCCAAATTTCATCTTTTTAGTCCCAAAAGTGAAAAAACAAATTTCAATTTTTTTCTTCAAAAAAGTGACAAACTGCCCTTCTGAGTGGGCACTTAGAAAAAATTTCTACTTTTTTCATCCAAAAAGTGAAAAAATCGAAATTTCATCTTTTTTAGTCCCAAAAGTGAAAAAATCGGATTTAAATTTTTCCTTCAAAAAAGTGACAAAGTCCCATTCTGAGTGTGCACTTAGAAAATGTTTCTACTTTTTCATCCAAAAAGTGAAAAAATCCAAATTTCATCTTTTTTAGCCCCAAAAGTGAAAAAAATCAAATTTCATTTTTTTTTCTTCAAATAAGTGACAAAGTCCCATTCTGAGTGTGCACTTGAAAAAAATTCTACTTTTTCATCCAAAAAGTGAAAAAATCCAAATTGAATACATTTCTTCAAAAAAGTCGCAAAGTCCCACTCTGAATGGGGACTTAGAAAAAATTTCAACCTTTATCGTCCAAAAAGTGAAAGCATCCAAATCTAATTTTCTTCTTCAAAGAAGTGATAAATTCACATTCTGACAAGGGACTTGGAAGCTCTTTTGACTTTTTACAAAAGTTGAATTTTTTTCTAAGTCCCATCTCATTATGAGATGGGACTGAGAAAAATATTCAACTTTTGTCTAAGTTGACATGTGTTCCGCTTCCCATGTCAGAATGGGACATTTCGACTTATTGGATGGAAAGATAAACTTTTTTGATCCAAATAGTGAAAAAGTGAAAATTCATAGTTTTTGTCAGAAATGTGACAATGTCCCATTCTGAGTAGGGATTTGAGAAAAATTCAAATTTTTCATCCAAAAGGTGAAAAAAATCAAACTTTCATCTTTTTAGTCCCAAAAGTGAAAAAACAAATTTCAATATTTTTCTTCAAAAAAGTGACATAGTCCCATTCTAAGTGGGCACTTAGAAGAAATTTCAACTTTTTTCATCCAAAAAGTGAAAAAATCCTAATTTCATCTTTTTTAGTCCCAAAAGTGAAAAAATCAAATTTCATTTTTTTTCTTCAAAAAAGTGACATAGTCCCATTCCAAGTGGGCACTTAGAAGAAATTTCAACTTTTTTCATCCAAAAAGTGAAAAAATCCTAATTTCATCTTTTTTAGTCCCAAAAGTGAAAAAATCAAATTTCATTTTTTTTTTCAAAAAAGTGAAAAAAGTCTAATTCTGAAAGGGCGCTTAAACAAAATTCAACTTTTTTCATCCAAAAAGTGAAAAAAAATCCAAATTTCATCTTTTCTAGTCCCAAAAGTGAAAAAATAAAATTTCAATTTTTTTCTTCAAAAAAGTGACAAAGTCCCATTCTGAGTGGGCAATTAGAAAAAAAATCAACTTTTTTCATCCAAAAAGTGAAAAAATCCGAATTTCATCTTTTTTTGTCCCAAAAGTGAAAAAATCGGATTTAAATTTTTTTTTTCAAAAAAGTGACAAAGTCCCATTCTGAGTGGGCACTTAGAAAAAATTTCTACTTTTTCATCCGAAAAGTGAAAAAATCCAAATTGAATACATTTCTTCAAAAAAGTCACAAAGTCCCATTCTGAATGGGGACTTAGAAAATACTTCAACCTTTATCATCCAAAATGTGAAAACATCCAAATTTAATTTTCTTCTTCAAAGAAGTGACAAATTCCCATTCTGACAAGGGACTTGGAAGCTCTTTTGACTTTTTACAAAAGTTGAATTTTTTTCTAAGTCCCATCTCATTATGAGATGGGACTTAGAAACATATTCAACTTTTGTCTAAGTTGACATGTGTTCCGCTTCCCATGTCAGAATGGGACATTTAGACTTATTAGATGGAAAGATAAACTTTTTTGATCCAAATAGTGAAAAAGTGAAAATTCATAGTTTTTGTCAAAAATGTGACAAAGTCCCATTCTGAGTAGGGAATTGAAAAAATTTCACATTTTTCATCCAAAAGGTGAAAAAAATCCAAATTTCATCTTTTTAGTCCCAAAAGGGAAAAAAAAAATTTCAATATTTTTCTTCAAAAAAGTGACAAAGTCCCATTCTGAGTGGGCACTTAGAAAAAATTTCAACTTTTTTCATCCAAAAAGTGAACAAATCCAAATTTCAGCTTTTTTAGTCCCAAAAGTGAAAAAATCGGATTTCAATTTTTTTCTTCAAAAAAGTCACAAAGTCCCATTCTGAATGGGGACTTAGAAAAAATTTCAACTTTTTTCATCCAAAAAGTGAACAAATCCAAATTTCATATTTTTTTGTCCCAAAAGTCAAAAAAATAAAATTTCAATTTCTTTCTTCAAAAAAGTGACAAAGTGCCATTCTGAGTGGGCACTTAGAAAAAATTTCAACTTTTTTCATCCAAAAAGTGAAAAAATCCAAATTTCATCTTTTTTAGTCCCAAAAGTGAAAAAATCAAATTTCATTTTTTTTCTTCAAATAAGTGACAAAGTCCCATTCTGAGTGGGCACTTAGAAAAAATTTCAAGTTTTTTCATCCAAAAAGTGAAAAAATCCAAATTTCATCTTTTTTAGTCCCAAAAGTGAAAAAATCAAATTTCATTTTTTTTCTTCAAAAAAGTGAGAAAGTCCCATTCTGAGTGTGCACTTAGAATTTTTTTTAACTTTTTTCATCCAAAAAGTGAAAAAATCAAAATTTTATCTTTTATAGTCCCAAAAGTGAAAAAATCGGATTTAAATTTTTTTCTTCAAAAAAGTGACAAAGCCCCATTCTGAGTGGGCACTTAGAAAAAATTTCAACTTTTTTCATCCAAAAAGTGAAAAAATCCAAATTTCATCTTTTTTAGTCCCAAAAGTGAAAAAATCGGATTTCAATTTTTTTCTTCAAAAAAGTGACAAAGTCCCATACTGAGTGGGCATTTAGAAAAAAAATCTACTTTTTTCATCCAAAAAGTGAAAAAATCAAAATTTCATCTTTTTTAGTCCCAAAAGTGAAAAAATCGGATTTCAATTTTTTTCTTCAAAAAAGTGACAAAGTCCCATTCTGAGTGGGCAATTAAAAAAAAAATCAACTTTTTCACCCAAAAAGTGAAAAACTCCAAATTGAATACATTTCTTCAAAAAAGTCACAAAGTCCCATTCTGAATGGGGACTTAGAAAAAATTTCAACCTTTATCGTCCAAAAAGTGAAAACATCCAAATTTAATTTTCTTCTTTAAAGACGTGAGAAAGTCAAATTCTGACAAGGGACTTGGAAGCTCTTTTGACTTTTTACAAAAGTTGAATTTTTTTTTAAGTCCCATCTCATTATGATATGGGACTTAGAAAAATATTCAACTTTTGTCTAAGTTGACATGTGTTCCGCTTCCCATGTCAGAATGGGACATTTCGACTTATTGGATGAAAAGATAAACTTTTTTGATCCAAATGGTGAAAAAGTGAAAATTCATAGTTTTTGTCAAAAATGTGACAAAGTCCCATCTGAGTAGGGATTTGAAAAAATTTCACATTTTTCATCCAAAAGGTGAAAAAAATCCAAATTTCATCTTTTTAGTCCCAAAAGTGAAAAAACAAATTTCAATTTTTTTCTTCAAAAAAGTGACAAACTGCCCTTCTGAGTGGGCACTTAGAAAAAATTTCTACTTTTTTCATCCAAAAAGTGAAAAAATCGAAATTTCATCTTTTTTAGTCCCAAAAGTGAAAAAATCGGATTTAAATTTTTCCTTCAAAAAAGTGACAAAGTCCCATTCTGAGTGTGCACTTAGAAAATGTTTCTACTTTTTCATCCAAAAAGTGAAAAAATCCAAATTTCATCTTTTTTAGCCCCAAAAGTGAAAAAAATCAAATTTCATTTTTTTTTCTTCAAATAAGTGACAAAGTCCCATTCTGAGTGTGCACTTGAAAAAAATTCTACTTTTTCATCCAAAAAGTGAAAAAATCCAAATTGAATACATTTCTTCAAAAAAGTCGCAAAGTCCCACTCTGAATGGGGACTTAGAAAAAATTTCAACCTTTATCGTCCAAAAAGTGAAAGCATCCAAATCTAATTTTCTTCTTCAAAGAAGTGATAAATTCACATTCTGACAAGGGACTTGGAAGCTCTTTTGACTTTTTACAAAAGTTGAATTTTTTTCTAAGTCCCATCTCATTATGAGATGGGACTGAGAAAAATATTCAACTTTTGTCTAAGTTGACATGTGTTCCGCTTCCCATGTCAGAATGGGACATTTCGACTTATTGGATGGAAAGATAAACTTTTTTGATCCAAATAGTGAAAAAGTGAAAATTCATAGTTTTTGTCAGAAATGTGACAATGTCCCATTCTGAGTAGGGATTTGAGAAAAATTCAAATTTTTCATCCAAAAGGTGAAAAAAATCAAACTTTCATCTTTTTAGTCCCAAAAGTGAAAAAACAAATTTCAATATTTTTCTTCAAAAAAGTGACATAGTCCCATTCTAAGTGGGCACTTAGAAGAAATTTCAACTTTTTTCATCCAAAAAGTGAAAAAATCCTAATTTCATCTTTTTTAGTCCCAAAAGTGAAAAAATCAAATTTCATTTTTTTTCTTCAAAAAAGTGACATAGTCCCATTCCAAGTGGGCACTTAGAAGAAATTTCAACTTTTTTCATCCAAAAAGTGAAAAAATCCTAATTTCATCTTTTTTAGTCCCAAAAGTGAAAAAATCAAATTTCATTTTTTTTTTCAAAAAAGTGAAAAAAGTCTAATTCTGAAAGGGCGCTTAAACAAAATTCAACTTTTTTCATCCAAAAAGTGAAAAAAAATCCAAATTTCATCTTTTCTAGTCCCAAAAGTGAAAAAATAAAATTTCAATTTTTTTATTCAAAAAAGTGACAAAGTCCCATTCTGAGTGGGCAATTAGAAAAAAAATCAACTTTTTTCATCCAAAAAGTGAAAAAAATCCGAATTTCATCTTTTTTTGTCCCAAAAGTGAAAAAATCGGATTTCAATTTTTTTTTTCAAAAAAGTGACAAAGTCCCATTCTGAGTGGGCACTTAGAAAAAATTTCTACTTTTTCATCCGAAAAGTGAAAAAATCCAAATTGAATACATTTCTTCAAAAAAGTCACAAAGTCCCATTCTGAATGGGGACTTAGAAAATACTTCAACCTTTATCGTCCAAAATGTGAAAACATCCAAATTTAATTTTCTTCTTCAAAGAAGTGACAAATTCCCATTCTGACAAGGGACTTGGAAGCTCTTTTGACTTTTTACAAAAGTTGAATTTTTTTCTAAGTCCCATCTCATTATGAGATGGGACTTAGAAACATATTCAACTTTTGTCTAAGTTGACATGTGTTCCGCTTCCCATGTCAGAATGGGACATTTAGACTTATTGGATGGAAAGATAAACTTTTTTGATCCAAATAGTGAAAAAGTGAAAATTCATAGTTTTTGTCAAAAATGTGACAAAGTCCCATTCTGAGTAGGGAATTGAAAAAATTTCACATTTTTCATCCAAAAGGTGAAAAAAATCCAAATTTCATCTTTTTAGTCCCAAAAGGGAAAAAAAAAAATTCAATATTTTTCTTCAAAAAAGTGACAAAGTCCCATTCTGAGTGGGCACTTAGAAAAAATTTCAACTTTTTTCATCCAAAAAGTGAACAAATCCAAATTTCAGCTTTTTTAGTCCCAAAAGTGAAAAAATCGGATTTCAATTTTTTTCTTCAAAAAAGTCACAAAGTCCCATTCTGAATGGGGACTTAGAAAAAATTTCAACTTTTTTCATCCAAAAAGTGAACAAATCCAAATTTCATATTTTTTTGTCCCAAAAGTCAAAAAAATAAAATTTCAATTTCTTTCTTCAAAAAAGTGACAAAGTGCCATTCTGAGTGGGCACTTAAAAAAAAATTCAACTTTTTTCATCCAAAAAGTGAAAAAATCCAAATTTCATCTTTTTTAGTCCCAAAAGTGAAAAAATCAAATTTCATTTTTTTTCTTCAAATAAGTGACAAAGTCCCATTCTGAGTGGGCACTTAGAAAAAATTTCAAGTTTTTTCATCCAAAAAGTGAAAAAATCCAAATTTCATCTTTTTTAGTCCCAAAAGTGAAAAAATCAAATTTCATTTTTTTTCTTCAAAAAAGTGAGAAAGTCCCATTCTGAGTGTGCACTTAGAATTTTTTTTAACTTTTTTCATCCAAAAAGTGAAAAAATCAAAATTTCATCTTTTATAGTCCCAAAAGTGAAAAAATCGGATTTAAATTTTTTTCTTCAAAAAAGTGACAAAGCCCCATTCTGAGTGGGCACTTAGAAAAAATTTCAACTTTTTTCATCCAAAAAGTGAAAAAATCCAAATTTCATCTTTTTTAGTCCCAAAAGTGAAAAAATCGGATTTCAATTTTTTTCTTCAAAAAAGTGACAAAGTCCCATACTGAGTGGGCATTTAGAAAAAAAATCTACTTTTTTCATCCAAAAAGTGAAAAAATCAAAATTTCATCT
Organism: Pleurodeles waltl; assembly: GCF_031143425.1. NCBI lineage: Eukaryota > Metazoa > Chordata > Amphibia > Caudata > Salamandridae > Pleurodeles > Pleurodeles waltl. The sequence continues at coordinate 38,020 of NW_027150170.1, read as the reverse complement.
TTTTTAGTCCCAAAAGTGAAAAAATCGGATTTCAATTTTTTTCTTCAAAAAAGTGACAAAGTCCCATTCTGAGTGGGCAATTAAAAAAAAAATCAACTTTTTCACCCAAAAAGTGAAAAACTCCAAATTGAATACATTTCTTCAAAAAAGTCACAAAGTCCCATTCTGAATGGGGACTTAGAAAAAATGTCAACCTTTATCGTCCAAAAAGTGAAAACATCCAAATTTAATTTTCTTCTTTAAAGATGTGAGAAATTCAAATTCTGACAAGGGACTTGGAAGCTCTTTTGACTTTTTACAAAAGTTGAATTTTTTTCTAAGTCCCATCTCATTATGACATGGGACTTAGAAAAATATTCAACTTTTGTCTAAGTTGACATGTGTTCCGCTTCCCATGTCAGAATGGGACATTTCGACTTATTGGATGGAAAGATAAACTTTTTTGATCCAAATAGTGAAAAAGTGAAAATTCATAGTTTTTGTCAAAAATGTGACAAAGTCCCATTCTGAGTGGGCACTTGAAAGAAATTTCAACTTTTTTCATCCAAAAAGTGAAAAAATCCAAATTTCATCTTTTTTAGTCCCAAAAGTGAAAAAATCAAATTTCAATTTTTTCTTCAAAAAAGTGACAAAGTCCCATTCTTAGTGGCAATTAGAAAAAATTTCAACTTTTTTCATCCAAAAAGTGAAAAAATCCTAATTTCATCTTTTTTAGTCCCAAAAGTGAAAAAATCAAATTTCATTTTTTTTTTCAAAAAAGTGAAAAAAGTCTAATTCTGAAAGGGCGCTTAAACAAAATTCAACTTTTTTCATCCAAAAAGTGAAAAAAATCCAAATTTCATCTTTTCTAGTCCCAAAAGTGAAAAAATAAAATTTCAATTTTTTTCTTCAAAAAAGTGACAAAGTCCCATTCTGAGTGGGCAATTAGAAAAAAAATCAACTTTTTTCATCCAAAAAGTGAAAAAATCCGAATTTCATCTTTTTTTGTCCCAAAAGTGAAAAAAATCGGATTTAAATTTTTTTTTTCAAAAAAGTGACAAAGTCCCATTCTGAGTGGGCACTTAGAAAAAATTTCTACTTTTTCATCCGAAAAGTGAAAAAATCCAAATTGAATACATTTCTTCAAAAAAGTCACAAAGTCCCATTCTGAATGGGGACTTAGAAAATACTTCAACCTTTATCATCCAAAATGTGAAAACATCCAAATTTAATTTTCTTCTTCAAAGAAGTGACAAATTCCCATTCTGACAAGGGACTTGGAAGCTCTTTTGACTTTTTACAAAAGTTGAATTTTTTTCTAAGTCCCATCTCATTATGAGATGGGACTTAGAAACATATTCAACTTTTGTCTAAGTTGACATGTGTTCCGCTTCCCATGTCAGAATGGGACATTTAGACTTATTGGATGGAAAGATAAACTTTTTTGATCCAAATAGTGAAAAAGTGAAAATTCATAGTTTTTGTCAAAAATGTGACAAAGTCCCATTCTGAGTAGGGAATTGAAAAAATTTCACATTTTTCATCCAAAAGGTGAAAAAAATCCAAATTTCATCTTTTTAGTCCCAAAAGGGAAAAAAAAAATTTCAATATTTTTCTTCAAAAAAGTGACAAAGTCCCATTCTGAGTGGGCACTTAGAAAAAATTTCAACTTTTTTCATCCAAAAAGTGAACAAATCCAAATTTCAGCTTTTTTAGTCCCAAAAGTGAAAAAATCGGATTTCAATTTTTTTCTTCAAAAAAGTCACAAAGTCCCATTCTGAATGGGGACTTAGAAAAAATTTCAACTTTTTTCATCCAAAAAGTGAACAAATCCAAATTTCATATTTTTTTGTCCCAAAAGTCAAAAAAATAAAATTTCAATTTCTTTCTTCAAAAAAGTGACAAAGTGCCATTCTGAGTGGGCACTTAGAAAAAATTTCAACTTTTTTCATCCAAAAAGTGAAAAAATCCAAATTTCATCTTTTTTAGTCCCAAAAGTGAAAAAATCAAATTTCATTTTTTTTCTTCAAATAAGTGACAAAGTCCCATTCTGAGTGGGCACTTAGAAAAAATTTCAAGTTTTTTCATCCAAAAAGTGAAAAAATCCAAATTTCATCTTTTTTAGTCCCAAAAGTGAAAAAATCAAATTTCATTTTTTTTCTTCAAAAAAGTGAGAAAGTCCCATTCTGAGTGTGCACTTAGAATTTTTTTTAACTTTTTTCATCCAAAAAGTGAAAAAATCAAAATTTCATCTTTTATAGTCCCAAAAGTGAAAAAATCGGATTTAAATTTTTTTCTTCAAAAAGTGACAAAGCCCCATTCTGAGTGGGCACTTAGAAAAAATTTCAACTTTTTTCATCCAAAAAGTGAAAAAAATCCAAATTTCATCTTTTTTAGTCCCAAAAGTGAAAAAATCGGATTTCAATTTTTTTCTTCAAAAAAGTGACAAAGTCCCATACTGAGTGGGCATTTAGAAAAAAAATCTACTTTTTTCATCCAAAAAGTGAAAAAATCAAAATTTCATCTTTTTTAGTCCCAAAAGTGAAAAAATCGGATTTCAATTTTTTTCTTCAAAAAAGTGACAAAGTCCCATTCTGAGTGGGCAATTAAAAAAAAAATCAACTTTTTCACCCAAAAAGTGAAAAACTCCAAATTGAATACATTTCTTCAAAAAAGTCACAAAGTCCCATTCTGAATGGGGACTTAGAAAAAATTTCAACCTTTATCGTCCAAAAAGTGAAAACATCCAAATTTAATTTTCTTCTTTAAAGATGTGAGAAATTCAAATTCTGACTAGGGACTTGGAAGCTCTTTTGACTTTTTACAAAAGTTGAATTTTTTTCTAAGTCCCATCTCATTATGATATGGGACTTAGAAAAATATTCAACTTTTGTCTAAGTTGACATGTGTTCCGCTTCCCATGTCAGAATGGGACATTTCGACTTATTGGATGGAAAGATAAACTTTTTTGATCCAAATAGTGAAAAAGTGAAAATTCATAGTTTTTGTCAAAAATGTGACAAAGTCCCATTCTGAGTAGGGATTTGAAAAAATTTCACATTTTTCATCCAAAAGGTGAAAAAAATCCAAATTTCATCTTTTTTAGTCCCAAAAGTGAAAAAATCAAATTTCAATTTTTTTCTTCAAAAAAGTGACAAAGTCCCATTCTTAGTGGCAATTAGAAAAAATTTCAACTTTTTTCATCCAAAAAGTAAAAAAATCCAAATTTCATCTTTTTTAGTCCCAAAAGTGAAAAAATCGGATTTCAATTTTTTTCTTCAAAAAAGTGACAAAGTCCCATTCTGAGTGGGCAATTAAAAAAAAAAATCAACTTTTTCACCCAAAAAGTGAAAAACTCCAAATTGAATACATTTCTTCAAAAAAGTCACAAAGTCCCATTCTGAATGGGGACTTAGAAAAAATTTCAACCTTTATCGTCCAAAAAGTGAAAACATCCAAATTTAATTTTCTTCTTTAAAGACGTGAGAAAGTCAAATTCTGACAAGGGACTTGGAAGCTCTTTTGACTTTTTACAAAAGTTGATTTTTTTTTTAAGTCCCATCTCATTATGATATGGGACTTAGAAAAATATTCAACTTTTGTCTAAGTTGACATGTGTTCCGCTTCCCATGTCAGAATGGGACATTTCGACTTATTGGATGAAAAGATAAACTTTTTTGATCCAAATGGTGAAAAAGTGAAAATTCATAGTTTTTGTCAAAAATGTGACAAAGTCCCATCTGAGTAGGGATTTGAAAAAATTTCACATTTTTCATCCAAAAGGTGAAAAAAATCCAAATTTCATCTTTTTAGTCCCAAAAGTGAAAAAACAAATTTCAATTTTTTTCTTCAAAAAAGTGACAAACTGCCATTCTGAGTGGGCACTTAGAAAAAATTTCTACTTTTTTCATCCAAAAAGTGAAAAAATCGAAATTTCATCTTTTTTAGTCCCAAAAGTGAAAAAATCGGATTTAAATTTTTCCTTCAAAAAAGTGACAAAGTCCCATTCTGAGTGTGCACTTAGAAAATGTTTCTACTTTTTCATCCAAAAAGTGAAAAAATCCAAATTTCATCTTTTTTAGCCCCAAAAGTGAAAAAATCAAATTTCATTTTTTTTCTTCAAATAAGTGACAAAGTCCCATTCTGAGTGTGCACTTGAAAAAAATTCTACTTTTTCATCCAAAAAGTGAAAAAATCCAAATTGAATACATTTCTTCAAAAAAGTCGCAAAGTCCCACTCTGAATGGGGACTTAGAAAAAATTTCAACCTTTATCGTCCAAAAAGTGAAAGCATCCAAATCTAATTTTCTTCTTCAAAGAAGTGATAAATTCACATTCTGACAAGGGACTTGGAAGCTCTTTTGACTTTTTACAAAAGTTGAATTTTTTTCTAAGTCCCATCTCATTATGAGATGGGACTGAGAAAAATATTCAACTTTTGTCTAAGTTGACATGTGTTCCGCTTCCCATGTCAGAATGGGACATTTTGACTTATTGGATGGAAAGATAAACTTTTTTGATCCAAATAGTGAAAAAGTGAAAATTCATAGTTTTTGTCAGAAATGTGACAATGTCCCATTCTGAGTAGGGATTTGAGAAAAATTCAAATTTTTCATCCAAAAGGTGAAAAAAATCAAACTTTCATCTTTTTAGTCCCAAAAGTGAAAAAACAAATTTCAATATTTTTCTTCAAAAAAGTGACATAGTCCCATTCTAAGTGGGCACTTAGAAGAAATTTCAACTTTTTTCATCCAAAAAGTGAAAAAATCCTAATTTCATCTTTTTTAGTCCCAAAAGTGAAAAAATCAAATTTCATTTTTTTTCTTCAAAAAAGTGACATAGTCCCATTCCAAGTGGGCACTTAGAAGAAATTTCAACTTTTTTCATCCAAAAAGTGAAAAAATCCTAATTTCATCTTTTTTAGTCCCAAAAGTGAAAAAATCAAATTTCATTTTTTTTTTCAAAAAAGTGAAAAAAGTCTAATTCTGAAAGGGCGCTTAAACAAAATTCAACTTTTTTCATCCAAAAAGTGAAAAAAATCCAAATTTCATCTTTTCTAGTCCCAAAAGTGAAAAAATAAAATTTAAATTTTTTTCTTCAAAAAAGTGACAAAGTCCCATTCTGAGTGGGCAATTAGAAAAAAAATCAACTTTTTTCATCCAAAAAGTGAAAAAATCCGAATTTCATCTTTTTTTGTCCCAAAAGTGAAAAAATCGGATTTCAATTTTTTTTTTCAAAAAAGTGACAAAGTCCCATTCTGAGTGGGCACTTAGAAAAAATTTCTACTTTTTCATCCGAAAAGTGAAAAAATCCAAATTGAATACATTTCTTCAAAAAAGTCACAAAGTCCCATTCTGAATGGGGACTTAGAAAATACTTCAACCTTTATCGTCCAAAATGTGAAAACATCTAAATTTAATTTTCTTCTTCAAAGAAGTGACAAATTCCCATTCTGACAAGGGACTTGGAAGCTCTTTTGACTTTTTACAAAAGTTGAATTTTTTTCTAAGTCCCATCTCATTATGAGATGGGACTTAGAAACATATTCAACTTTTGTCTAAGTTGACATGTGTTCCGCTTCCCATGTCAGAATGGGACATTTAGACTTATTGGATGGAAAGATAAACTTTTTTGATCCAAATAGTGAAAAAGTGAAAATTCATAGTTTTTGTCAAAAATGTGACAAAGTCCCATTCTGAGTAGGGAATTGAAAAAATTTCACATTTTTCATCCAAAAGGTGAAAAAAATCCAAATTTCATCTTTTTAGTCCCAAAAGGGAAAAAAAAAAATTCAATATTTTTCTTCAAAAAAGTGACAAAGTCCCATTCTGAGTGGGCACTTAGAAAAAATTTCAACTTTTTTCATCCAAAAAGTGAAAAAATCCAAATTTCAGCTTTTTTAGTCCCAAAAGTGAAAAAATCGGATTTCAATTTTTTTCTTCAAAAAAGTGACAAAGTCCCATACTGAGTGGGCATTTAGAAAAAAAATCTACTTTTTTCATCCAAAAAGTGAAAAAATCAAAATTTCATCTTTTTTAGTCCCAAAAGTGAAAAAATCGGATTTCAATTTTTTTCTTCAAAAAAGTGACAAAGTCCCATTCTGAGTGGGCAATTAAAAAAAAAATCAACTTTTTCACCCAAAAAGTGAAAAACTCCAAATTGAATACATTTCTTCAAAAAAGTCACAAAGTCCCATTCTGAATGGGGACTTAGAAAAAATTTCAACCTTTATCGTCCAAAAAGTGAAAACATCCAAATTTAATTTTCTTCTTTAAAGATGTGAGAAATTCAAATTCTGACAAGGGACTTGGAAGCTCTTTTGACTTTTTACAAAAGTTGAATTTTTTTCTAAGTCCCATCTCATTATGACATGGGACTTAGAAAAATATTCAACTTTTGTCTAAGTTGACATGTGTTCCGCTTCCCATGTCAGAATGGGACATTTCGACTTATTGGATGGAAAGATAAACTTTTTTGATCCAAATAGTGAAAAAGTGAAAATTCATAGTTTTTGTCAAAAATGTGACAAAGTCCCATTCTGAGTGGGCACTTGAAAGAAATTTCAACTTTTTTCATCCAAAAAGTGAAAAAATCCAAATTTCATCTTTTTTAGTCCCAAAAGTGAAAAAATCAAATTTCAATTTTTTTCTTCAAAAAAGTGACAAAGTCCCATTCTGAGTGGGCACTTAGAAAAAATTTCTACTTTTTCATCCGAAAAGTGAAAAAATCCAAATTGAATACATTTCTTCAAAAAAGTCACAAAGTCCCATTCTGAATGGGGACTTAGAAAATACTTCAACCTTTATCGTCCAAAATGTGAAAACATCCAAATTTAATTTTCTTCTTCAAAGAAGTGACAAATTCCCATTCTGACAAGGGACTTGGAAGCTCTTTTGACTTTTTACAAAAGTTGAATTTTTTTCTAAGTCCCATCTCATTATGAGATGGGACTTAGAAACATATTCAACTTTTGTCTAAGTTGACATGTGTTCCGCTTCCCATGTCAGAATGGGACATTTAGACTTATTGGATGGAAAGATAAACTTTTTTGATCCAAATAGTGAAAAAGTGAAAATTCATAGTTTTTGTCAAAAATGTGACAAAGTCCCATTCTGAGTAGGGAATTGAAAAAATTTCACATTTTAGATCCAAAAGGTGAAAAAAATCCAAATCTCATCTTTTTAGTCCCAAAAGGGAAAAAAAAAAATTCAATATTTTTCTTCAAAAAAGTGACAAAGTCCCATTCTGAATGGGGACTTAGAAAAAATTTCAACTTTTTTCATCCAAAAAGTGAACAAATCCAAATTTCATATTTTTTTGTCCCAAAAGTCAAAAAAATAAAATTTCAATTTCTTTCTTCAAAAAAGTGACAAAGTGCCATTCTGAGTGGGCACTTAGAAAAAATTTCAACTTTTTTCATCCAAAAAGTGAAAAAATCCAAATTTCACCTTTTTTAGTCCCAAAAGTTAAAAAATCAAATTTCAATTTTTTTCTTCAAAAAAGTGACATAGTCCCATTCTAAGTGGGCACTTAGAAGAAATTTCAACTTTTTTCATCCAAAAAGTGAAAAAATCCTAATTTCATCTTTTTTAGTCCCAAAAGTGAAAAAATCAAATTTCATTTTTTTTTTCAAAAAAGTGAAAAAAGTCTAATTCTGAAAGGGCGCTTAAACAAAATTCAACTTTTTTCATCCAAAAAGTGAAAAAAATCCAAATTTCATCTTTTCTAGTCCCAAAAGTGAAAAAATAAAATTTCAATTTTTTTCTTCAAAAAAGTGACAAAGTCCCATTCTGAGTGGGCAATTAGAAAAAAAATCAACTTTTTTCATCCAAAAAGTGAAAAAATCCGAATTTCATCTTTTTTTGTCCCAAAAGTGAAAAAATCGGATTTCAATTTTTTTTTTCAAAAAAGTGACAAAGTCCCATTCTGAGTGGGCACTTAGAAAAAATTTCTACTTTTTCATCCGAAAAGTGAAAAAATCCAAATTGAATACATTTCTTCAAAAAAGTCGCAAAGTCCCACTCTGAATGGGGACTTAGAAAAAATGTCAACCTTTATCGTCCAAAAAGTGAAAGCATCCAAATTTAATTTTCTTCTTCAAAGAAGTGATAAATTCACATTCTGACAAGGGACTTGGAAGCTCTTTTGACTTTTTACAAAAGTTGAATTTTTTTCTAAGTCCCATCTCATTATGAGATGGGACTGAGAAAAATATTCAACTTTTGTCTAAGTTGACATGTGTTCCGCTTCCCATGTCAGAATGGGACATTTTGACTTATTGGATGGAAAGATAAACTTTTTTGATCCAAATAGTGAAAAAGTGAAAATTCATAGTTTTTGTCAAAAATGTGACAAAGTCCCATTCTGAGTAGGGATTTGAAAAAAATTCACATTTTTCATCCAAAAGGTGAAAAAAATCCAAATTTCATCTTTTTAGTCCCAAAAGTGAAAAAACAAATTTCAATATTTTTCTTCAAAAAAGTGACAAAATCCCATTATGAGAGGGCACTTAGAAAAAATTTCAACTTTTTTCATCCAAAAAGTGAAAAAATCCAAATTTCATCTTTTTTAGTCCCAAAAGTGAAAAAATCGGATTTCAATTTTTGTCTTCAAAACAGTGACAAAGTCCCATTCTGAGTGGGCACTTGGAAAAAATTTCAACTTTTTTCATCCAAAAAGTGAAAAAATCCTAATTTAATCTTTTTTAGTCCCAAAAGTGAAAAAAACTAATTTCAATATTTTTCTTCAAAAAAGTGACAAAGTCCCATTCTGAGTGTGCACTTGAAAAAAATTCTACTTTTTCATCCAAAAAGTGAAAAAATCCAAATTTAATCTTTTTTAGTCCCAAAAGTGAAAAAATCGTATTTCAATTTTTGTCTTCAAAACAGTGACAAAGTCCCATTCTGAGTGTGCACTTGAAAAAAATTCTACTTTTTCATCCAAAAAGTGAAAAAATCCAAATTGAATACATTTCTTCAAAAAAGTCGCAAAGTCCCACTCTGAATGGGGACTTAGAAAAAATTTCAACCTTTATCGTCCAAAAAGTGAAAGCATCCAAATTTAATTTTCTTCTTCAAAGAAGTGATAAATTCCCATTCTGACAAGGGACTTGGAAGCTCTTTTGACTTTTTACAAAAGTTGAATTTTTTTCTAAGTCCCATCTCATTATGAGATGGGACTTAGAAAAATATTCAACTTTTGTCTAAGTTGACATGTGTTCCGCTTCCCATGTCAGAATGGGACATTTCGACTTATTGGATGGAAAGATAAACTTTTTTGATCCAAATAGCGAAAAAGTGAAAATTCATAGTTTTTGTCAAAAATGTGACAAAGTCCCATTCTGAGTAGGGATTTGAAAAAATTTCAAATTTTTCATCCAAAAGGTGAAAAAAATCCTAATTTCATCTTTTTAGTCCCAAAAGTGAAAAAACAAATTTCAATATTTTTCGTCAAAAAAGTGACAAAATCCCATTATGAGAGGGCACTTAGAAAAAATTTCAACTTTTTTCATCCAAAAAGTGAAAAAATCCAAATTTCATCTTTTTTAGTCCCAAAAGTGAAAAAATCGGATTTCAATTTTTGTCTTCAAAAATGTGACAAAGTCCCATTCTGAGTGGGCACTTAGAAAAAATTTCAACTTTTTTCATCCAAAAAGTGAAATAATCCAAATTTCATCTTTTTTAGTCCCAAAAGTGTAAAAAACTAATTTCAATATTTTTCTTCGAAAAAGTGACAAAGTCCCATTCTGAGTGGGCACTTAGAAAAAATTTCAACTTTTTTCATCCAAAAAGTGAAAAAATCCAAATTTCATCTTTTTTAGTCCCAAAAGTGAAAAAATCAGATTTCTATTTTTTTCTTCAAAAAAATGACAAAGTCCCATTCTGAGTGGGCACTTAGAAAAAATTTCAACTTTTTTCATCCAAAAAGTGAAAAAATCCAAATTTCATTTTTTTTAGTCCAAAAGTGAAAAAATCGGATTTCAATTTTTTTCTTCGAAAAAGTGACAAAGTCCCATTCTGAGTGGGCACTTAGAAAAAATTTCAACTTCTTTGATCCAAAAAGTGAAAAAATCCAAATTTCATCTTTTTTAATCCCAAAAGTGAAAACATCGGATTTCAATTTTTTTCTTCAATAAAGTGACAAAGTCCCATTCTGAGTGGGCACTTAGAAAAAATTTCTACTTTTTCATCCAAAAAGTGAAAAAATCCAAATTGAATACATTTCATCAAAAAAGTCACAAAGTCCCATTCAGAATCGGGACTTAGAAAAAATTTCAACCTTTATCGTCCAAAAAGTGAAAACATCCAAATTTAATTTTCTTCTTCAAAGAAGTGATAAATTCCCATTCTGACAAGGGATTGGAAGCTCTTTTGATTTTTTACAAAAGTTGAATTTTTTTCTAAGTCCCATCTCATGAGATGGGACTTAGAAAAATATTCAACTTTTGTCTAAGTTGACATGTGTTCCGCTTCTCATTTCAGAATGGGACATTTCGACTTATTGGATGGAAAGATAAACTTTTTTGATCCAAATAGTGAAAAAATCCAAATTTCATCTTTTTTAGTCCCAAAAGTGAAAAAATCAAATTTCATTTTTTTTCTTCAAAAAAGTGGCAAAGTCCCATTCTGAGTGGGCACTTAGTAAACATTTCTACTTTTTCATCCAAAAAGTGAAAAAATCAAAATTTCATCTATTTTTGGCCCAAAAGTGAAAACATCGGATTTCAATTTTTTTCTTCAAAAAAGTGAGAAAGTCCCATTCTGAGTGTGCACTTAGAATTTTTTTAAACTTTTTTCATCCAAAAAGTGAAAAAATCAAAATTTCATCTTTTATAGTCCCAAAAGTGAAAAAATCGGGTTTAAATTTTTTTCTTCAAAAAAGTGACAAAGCCCCATTCTGAGTGGGCACTTAGAAAAAATGTCAACTTTTTTCATCCAAAAAGTGAAAAAATCCAAATTTCATCTTTTTTAGTCCCAAAAGTGAAAAAATCAGATTTCAATTTTTTTCTTCAAAAAAGTGACAAAGTCCCATTCTGAGTGGGCATTTAGAAAAAAAATCTACTTTTTTCATCCAAAAAGTGAAAAAATCCAAATTTCATCTTTTTTAGTCCCAAAAGTGAAAAAATCGGATTTCAATTTTTTTCTTCAAAAAAGTGACAAAGTCCCATTCTGAGTGGGCAATTAAAAAAAAAATCAACTTTTTCACCCAAAAAGTGAAAAACTCCAAATTGAATATATTTCTTCAAAAAAGTCACAAAGTCCCATTCTGAATGGGGACTTAGAAAAAATTTCAACCTTTATCGTCCAAAAAGTGAAAACATCCAAATTTAATTTTCTTCTTTAAAGATGTGAGAAATTCAAATTCTGACAAGGGACTTGGAAGCTCTTTTGACTTTTTACAAAAGTTGAATTTTTTTCTAAGTCCCATCTCATTATGATATGGGACTTAGAAAAATATTCAACTTTTGTCTAAGTTGACATGTGTTCCGCTTCCCATGTCAGAATGGGACATTTCGACTTATTGGATGGAAAGATAAACTTTTTTGATCCAAATAGTGAAAAAGTGAAAATTCATAGTTTTTGTCAAAAATGTGACAAAGTCCCATTCTGAGTAGGGATTTGAAAAAATTTCACATTTTTCATCCAAAAGGTGAAAAAAATCCAAATTTCATCTTTTTAGTCCCAAAAGTGAAAAAACAAATTTCAATTTTTTTCTTCAAAAAAGTGACAAAGTCCCATTCTGAGTGGGCACTTGGAAAAAATTTCAACTTTTTTTCATCCAAAAAGTGAAAAAATCCAAATTTCATCTTTTTTAGTCCCAAAAGTGAAAAAATCAAATTTCAATTTTTTTCTTCAAAAAAGTGACAAAGTCCCATTCTTAGTGGCAATTAGAAAAAAAATCAACTTTTTTCATCCAAAAAGTAAAAAAATCAAAATTTCATCTTTTTTTGTCCCAAAAGTGAAAAAATCGGATTTCAATTTTTTTATTCAAAAAAGTGACAAAGTCCCATTCTGAGTGGGCAATTAAAAAAAAAATCAACTTTTTCACCCAAAAAGTGAAAAACTCCAAATTGAATACATTTCTTCAAAAAAGTCACAAAGTCCCATTCTGAATGGGGACTTAGAAAAAATTTCAACCTTTATCGTCCAAAAAGTGAAAACATCCAAATTTAATTTTCTTCTTTAAAGACGTGAGAAAGTCAAATTCTGACAAGGGACTTGGAAGCTCTTTTGACTTTTTACAAAAGTTGAATTTTTTTTTACGTCCCATCTCATTATGATATGGGACTTAGAAAAATATTCAACTTTTGTCTAAGTTGACATGTGTTCCGCTTCCCATGTCAGAATGGGACATTTCGACTTATTGGATGAAAAGATAAACTTTTTTGATCCAAATGGTGAAAAAGTGAAAATTCATAGTTTTTGTCAAAAATGTGACAAAGTCCCATTCTGAGTAGGGATTTGAAAAAATTTCACATTTTTCATCCAAAAGGTGAAAAAAATCAAAATTTCATCTTTTTAGTCCCAAAAGTGAAAAAACAAATTTCAATTTTTTTCTTCAAAAAAGTGACAAACTGCCATTCTGAGTGGGCACTTAGAAAAAATTTCTACTTTTTTCATCCAAAAAGTGAAAAAATCGAAATTTCATCTTTTTTAGTCCCAAAAGTGAAAAAATCGGATTTAAATTTTTCCTTCAAAAAAGTGACAAAGTCCCATTCTGAGTGTGCACTTAGAAAATGTTTCTACTTTTTCATCCAAAAAGTGAAAAAATCCAAATTTCATCTTTTTTAGCCCCAAAAGTGAAAAAATCAAATTTCATTTTTTTTCTTCAAATAAGTGACAAAGTCCCATTCTGAGTGTGCACTTGAAAAAAATTCTACTTTTTCATCCAAAAAGTGAAAAAATCCAAATTGAATACATTTCTTCAAAAAAGTCGCAAAGTCCCACTCTGAATGGGGACTTAGAAAAAATTTCAACCTTTATCGTCCAAAAAGTGAAAGCATCCAAATTTAATTTTCTTCTTCAAAGAAGTGATAAATTCACATTCTGACAAGGGACTTGGAAGCTCTTTTGACTTTTTACAAAAGTTGAATTTTTTTCTAAGTCCCATCTCATTATGAGATGGGACTGAGAAAAATATTCAACTTTTGTCTAAGTTGACATGTGTTCCGCTTCCCATGTCAGAATGGGACATTTTGACTTATTGGATGGAAAGATAAACTTTTTTGATCCAAATAGTGAAAAAGTGAAAATTCATAGTTTTTGTCAAAAATGTGACAAAGTCCCATTCTGAGTAGGGATTTGAAAAAAATTCACATTTTTCATCCAAAAGGTGAAAAAAATCCAAATTCCATCTTTTTAGTCCCAAAAGTGAAAAAACAAATTTCAATATTTTTCTTCAAAAAAGTGACAAAATCCCATTATGAGAGGGCACTTAGAAAAAATTTCAACTTTTTTCATCCAAAAAGTGAAAAAATCCAAATTTCATCTTTTTTAGTCCCAAAAGTGAAAAAATCGGATTTCAATTTTTGTCTTCAAAACAGTGACAAAGTCCCATTCTGAGTGGGCACTTGGAAAAAATTTCAACTTTTTTCATCCAAAAAGTGAAAAAAATCCTAATTTAATCTTTTTTAGTCCCAAAAGTGAAAAAAACTAATTTCAATATTTTCTTTGAAAAAGTGACAAAGTCCCATTCTGAGTGGGCACTTAGAAAACATTTCTACTTTTTCATCCAAAAAGTGAAAAAATCCAAATTTCATCTTTTTTAATCCCAAAAGTGAAAACATCGGATTTCAATTTTTTTCTTAAAAAAAGTGACAAAGTCCCATTCTGAGGGTGCACTGGAAAAAAATTCTACTTTTTCATCCAAAAAGTGAAAAAATCCAAATTGAATACATTTCTTCAAAAAAGTCGCAAAGTCCCACTCTGAATGGGGAGTTAGAAAAAATTTCAACCTTTATCGTCCAAAAAGTGAAAGCATCCAAATTTAATTTTCTTCTTCAAAGAAGTGATAAATTCCCATTCTGACAAGGGACTTGGAAGCTCTTTTGACTTTTTACAAAAGTTGAATTTTTTTCTAAGTCCCATCTCATTATGAGATGGGAGTTAGAAAAATATTCAACTTTTGACTAAGTTGACATGTGTTCCGCTTCCCATGTCAGAATGGGACATTTCGACTTATTGGATGGAAAGATAAACTTTTTTGATCCAAATAGCGAAAAAGTGAAAATTCATAGTTTTTGTAAAAAATGTGACAAAGTCCCATTCTGAGTAGGGATTTGAAAAAATTTCAAATTTTTCATCCAAAAGGTGAAAAAAATCCTAATTTCATCTTTTTAGTCCCAAAAGTGAAAAAACAAATTTCAATATTTTTCGTCAAAAAAGTGACAAAATCCCATTATGAGAGGGCACTTAGAAAAAATTTCAACTTTTTTCATCCAAAAAGTGAAAAAATCCAAATTTCATCTTTTTTAGTCCCAAAAGTGAAAAAATCGGATTTCAATTTTTGTCTTCAAAAAAGTGACAAAGTCCCATTCTGAGTGGGCACTTAGAAAAAATTTCAACTTTTTTCATCCAAAAAGTGAAATAATCCAAATTTCATCTTTTTTAGTCCCAAAAGTGAAAAAAACTAATTTCAATATTTTTCTTCGAAAAAGTGACACAGTCCCATTCTGAGTGGGCACTTAGAAAAAATTTCAACTTTTTTCATCCAAAAAGTGAAAAAATCCAAATTTCATCTTTTTTAGTCCCAAAAGTGAAAAAATCGGATTTCTATTTCTTTCTTCAAAAAAATGACAAAGTCCCATTCTGAGTGGGCACTTAGAAAAAATTTCAACTTTTTTCATCCAAAAAGTGAAAAAATCCAAATTTCATCTTTTTTAGTCCCAAAAGTGAAAAAATCGGATTTCAATTTTTTTCTTCGAAAAAGTGACAAAGTCCCATTCTGAGTGGGCACTTAGAAAAATTTCAACTTCTTTCATCCAAAAAGTGAAAAAATCCAAATTTAATCTTTTTTAGTCCCAAAAGTGAAAAAATCAAATTTCAATTTTTTTCTTCAAACAAGTGACAAAGTCCCATTCTGAGTGGGCACTTAGAAAACATTTCTACTTTTTCATCCAAAAAGTGAAAAAATCCAAATTTCAACTTTTTTAATCCCAAAAGTGAAAATATCGGATTTCTATTTTTTTCTTCAATAAAGTGACAAAGTCCCATTCTGAGTGGGCACTTAGAAAAAATTTCTACTTTTTCATCCAAAAAGTGAAAAAATCCAAATTGAATACATTTCATCAAAAAAGTCACAAAGTCCCATTCAGAATCGGGACTTAGAAAAAATTTCAACCTTTATCGTCCAAAAAGTGAAAACATCCAAATTTAATTTTCTTCTTCAAAGAAGTGATAAATTCCCATTCTGACAAGGGATTGGAAGCTCTTTTGACTTTTTACAAAAGTTGAATTTTTTTCTAAGTCCCATCTCATGAGATGGGACTTAGAAAAATATTCAACTTTTGTCTAAGTTGACATGTGTTCCGCTTCCCATTTCAGAATGGGACATTTCGACTTATTGGATGGAAAGATAAACTTTTTTGATCCAAATAGTGAAAAAATCCAAATTTCATCTTTTTTAGTCCCAAAAGTGAACAAATCTCATTTCAATTTTTTTCTTCAAAAATGTGACAAAGTCCCATTCTGAGTAGGGATTTGAAAAAATTTCACATTTTTCATCCAAAAGGTGAAAAAAATCCAAATTTCATCTTTTTAGTCCCAAAAGTGAAAAAACAAATTTCAATATTTTTCTTCAAAAAAGTGACAAAATCCCATTATGAGAGGGCACTTAGAAAAAATTTCAACTTTTTTCATCCAAAAAGTGAAAAAATCCAAATTTCATCTTTTTTAGTCCCAAAAGTGAAAAAATCGGATTTCAATTTTTGTCTTCAAAACAGTGACAAAGTCCCATTCTGAGTGGGCACTTGGAAAAAATTTCAACTTTTTTCATCCAAAAAGTGAAACAATCAAAATTTCATCTTTTTTAGTCCCAAAAGTGAAAAAAAATAATTTCAATATTTTTCTTTGAAAAAGTGACAAACTCCCATTCTGAGTGGGCACTTAGAAAACATTTCTACTTTTTCATCCAAAAAGTGAAAAAATCCAAATTTCATCTTTT
The DNA here is from genome assembly GCF_031143425.1 of Pleurodeles waltl. Classification (NCBI taxonomy): domain Eukaryota; kingdom Metazoa; phylum Chordata; class Amphibia; order Caudata; family Salamandridae; genus Pleurodeles; species Pleurodeles waltl. Next base: position 21,880 of record NW_027150170.1, on the reverse strand, counting down.
TTAATCCCAAAAGTGAAAACATCGAATTTCAATTTTTTTCTTCAAAAAAGTGACAAAGTCCCATTCTGAGTGTGCACTTGAAAAAAATTCTACTTTTTCATCCAAAAAGTGAAAAAATCCAAATTGAATACATTTCTTCAAAAAAGTCGCAAAGTCCCACTCTGAATGGGGACTTAGAAAAAATTTCAACCTTTATCGTCAAAAAAGTGAAAGCATCCAAATTTAATTTTCTTCTTCAAAGAAGTGATAAATTCAAATTCTGACAAGGGACTTGGAAGCTCTTTTGACTTTTTACAAAAGTTGAATTTTTTTTTAAGTCCCATCTCATTATGATATGGGACTTAGAAAAATATTCAACTTTTGTCTAAGTTGACATGTGTTCCGCTTCCCATGTCAGAATGGGACATTTCGACTTATTGGATGAAAAGATAAACTTTTTTGATCCAAATGGTGAAAAAGTGAAAATTCATAGTTTTTGTCAAAAATGTGACAAAGTCCCATTCTGAGTAGGGATTTGAAAAAATTTCACATTTTTCATCCAAAAGGTGAAAAAAATCCAAATTTCATCTTTTTAGTCCCAAAAGTGAAAAAACAAATTTCAATTTTTTTCTTCAAAAAAGTGACAAACTGCCATTCTGAGTGGGCACTTAGAAAACATTTCTACTTTTTTCATCCAAAAAGTGAAAAAATCGAAATTTCATCTTTTTTAGTCCCAAAAGTGAAAAAATCGGATTTAAATTTTTCCTTCAAAAAAGTGACAAAGTCCCATTCTGAGTGTGCACTTAGAAAATGTTTCTACTTTTTCATCCAAAAAGTGAAAAAATCCAAATTTCATCTTTTTTAGCCCAAAAAGTGAAAAAATCAAATTTCATTTTTTTTCTTCAAATAAGTGACAAAGTCCCATTCTGAGTGTGCACTTGAAAAAAATTCTACTTTTTCATCCAAAAAGTGAAAAAATCCAAATTGAATACATTTCTTCAAAAAAGTCGCAAAGTCCCACTCTGAATGGGGACTTAGAAAAAATTTCAACCTTTATCGTCCAAAAAGTGAAAGCATCCAAATTTAATTTTCTTCTTCAAAGAAGTTATAAATTCACATTCTGACAAGGGACTTGGAAGCTCTTTTGACTTTTTACAAAAGTTGAATTTTTTTCTAAGTCCCATCTCATTATGAGATGGGACTGAGAAAAATATTCAACTTTTGTCTAAGTTGACATGTGTTCCGCTTCCCATGTCAGAATGGGACATTTTGACTTATTGGATGGAAAGATAAACTTTTTTGATCCAAATAGTGAAAAAGTGAAAATTCATAGTTTTTGTCAAAAATGTGACAAAGTCCCATTCTGAGTAGGGATTTGAAAAAAATTCAAATTTTTCATCCAAAAGGTGAAAAAAATCCAAATTCCATCTTTTTAGTCCCAAAAGTGAAAAAACAAATTTCAATATTTTTCTTCAAAAAAGTGACAAAATCCCATTATGAGAGGGCTCTTAGAAAAAAATTCAACTTTTTTCATCCAAAAAGTGAAAAAATCCAAATTTCATCTTTTTTAGTCCCAAAAGTGAAAAAATCGGATTTCAATTTTTGTCTTCAAAACAGTGACAAAGTCCCATTCTGAGTGGGCACTTGGAAAAAATTTCAACTTTTTTCATCCAAAAAGTGAAAAAATCCTAATTTAATCTTTTTTAGTCCCAAAAGTGAAAAAAACTAATTTCAATATTTTTCTTTGAAAAAGTGACAAAGTCCCATTCTGAGTGGGCACTTAGAAAAAATTTCAACTTTTTTCATCCAAAAAGTGAAAAAATCCAAATTTCATCTTTTTTAGTCCCAAAAGTGAAAAAATCGGATTTCAATTTTTGTCTTCAAAACAGTGACAAAGTCCCATTCTGAGTGGGCACTTGGAAAAAATTTCAACTTTTTTCATCCAAAAAGTGAAAAAATCCAAATTTCATCTTTTTTAGTCCCAAAAGTGAAAAAAAATAATTTCAATATTTTTCTTTGAAAAAGTGACAAAGTCCCATTCTGAGTGGGCACTTAGAAAACATTTCTACTTTTTCATCCAAAAAGTGAAAAAATCCAAATTTCATCTTTTTTAATCCCAAAAGTGAAAACATCGAATTTCAATTTTTTTCTTCAAAAAAGTGACAAAGTCCCATTCTGAGTGTGCACTTGAAAAAAATTCTACTTTTTCATCCAAAAAGTGAAAAAATCCAAATTGAATACATTTCTTCAAAAAAGTCGCAAAGTCCCACTCTGAATGGGGACTTAGAAAAAATTTCAACCTTTATCGTCAAAAAAGTGAAAGCATCCAAATTTAATTTTCTTCTTCAAAGAAGTGATAAATTCAAATTCTGACAAGGGACTTGGAAGCTCTTTTGACTTTTTACAAAAGTTGAATTTTTTTTTAAGTCCCATCTCATTATGATATGGGACTTAGAAAAATATTCAACTTTTGTCTAAGTTGACATGTGTTCCGCTTCCCATGTCAGAATGGGACATTTCGACTTATTGGATGAAAAGATAAACTTTTTTGATCCAAATGGTGAAAAAGTGAAAATTCATAGTTTTTGTCAAAAATGTGACAAAGTCCCATTCTGAGTAGGGATTTGAAAAAATTTCACATTTTTCATCCAAAAGGTGAAAAAAATCCAAATTTCATCTTTTTAGTCCCAAAAGTGAAAAAACAAATTTCAATTTTTTTCTTCAAAAAAGTGACAAAGTCCCATTCTGAGTGAGCACTTGGAAAAAATTTCTACTTTTTTTCATCCAAAAAGTGAAAAAATCAAAATTTCATCTTTTTTAGTCACAAAAGTGAAAAAATCAAATTTCAATTTTTTTCTTCAAAAAAGTGACAAAGTCCCATTCTTAGTGGCAATTAGAAAAAAAATCAACTTTTTTCATCCAAAAAGTAAAAAAATCCAAATTTCATCTTTTTTAGTCCCAAAAGTGAAAAAATCGGATTTCAATTTTTTTCTTCAAAAAAGTGACAAGTCCCATTCTGAGTGGGCAATTAAAAAAAAAAATCAACTTTTTCACCCAAAAAGTGAAAAACTCCAAATTGAATACATTTCTTCAAAAAAGTCACAAAGTCCCATTCTGAATGGGGACTTAGAAAAAATTTCAACCTTTATCGTCCAAAAAGTGAAAACATCCAAATTAAATTTTCTTCTTTAAAGATGTGAGAAAGTCAAATTCTGACAAGGGACTTGGAAGCTCTTTTGACTTTTTACAAAAGTTGAATTTTTTTTAAAGTCCCATCTCATTATGATATGGGACTTAGAAAAATATTAAACTTTTGTCTAAGTTGACATGTGTTCCGCTTCCCATGTCAGAATGGGACATTTCGACTTATTGGATGGCAAGATAAACTTTTTTGATCCAAATAGTGAAAAAGTGAAAATTCATAGTTTTTGTCAAAAATGTGACAAAGTCCCATTCTGAGTAGGGATTTGAAAAAATTTCACATTTTTCATCCAAAAGGTGAAACAAATCCAAATTTCATCTTTTTAGTCCCAAAAGTGAAAAAACAAATTTCAATTTTTTTCTTCAAAAAAGTGACAAAGTGCCATTCTGAGTGGGCACTTAGAAAAAATGTCAACTTTTTTCATCCAAAAAAAGAAAAAATCAAAATTTCATCTTTTTTAGTCCCAAAAGTGAAAAAATTGGATTTAAATTTTTTCTTCAAAAAAGTGACAAAGTCCCATTCTGAGTGTGCACTTAGAAAATGTTTCTACTTTTTCATCCAAAAAGTGAAAAAATCCAAATTTCATCTTTTTTAGTCCCAAAAGTGAAAAAATCAAATTTCATTTTTTTCTTCAAATAAGTGACAAAGTCCCATTCTGAGTGTGCACTTAGAAAATGTTTCTACTTTTTCATCCAAAAAGTGAAAAAATCCAAATTGAATACATTTCTTCAAAAAAAAGTCGCAAAGTCCCACTCTGAATGGGGACTTAGAAAAAATGTCAACCTTTATCGTCCAAAAAGTGAAAGCATCCAAATTTAATTTTCTTCTTCAAAGAAGTGATAAATTCACATTCTGACAAGGGACTTGGAAGCTCTTTTGACTTTTTACAAAAGTTGAATTTTTTTCTAAGTCCCATCTCATTATGAGATGGGACTGAGAAAAATATTCAACTTTTGTCTAAGTTGACATGTGTTCCGCTTCCCATGTCAGAATGGGACATTTTGACTTATTGGATGGAAAGATAAACTTTTTTGATCCAAATAGTGAAAAAGTGAAAATTCATAGTTTTTGTCAAAAATGTGACAAAGTCCCATTCTGAGTAGGGATTTGAAAAAAATTCACATTTTTCATCCAAAAGGTGAAAAAAATCCAAATTTGATCTTTTTAGTCCCAAAAGTGAAAAAACAAATTTCAATATTTTTCTTCAAAAAAGTGACAAAATCCCATTATGAGAGGGCACTTAGAAAAAATTTCAACTTTTTTCATCCAAAAAGTGAAAAAATCCAAATTTCATCTTTTTAGTCCCAAAAGTGAAAAAATCGGATTTCAATTTTTGTCTTCAAAACAGTGACAAAGTCCCATTCTGAGTGGGCACTTGGAAAAAATTTCAACTTTTTTCATCCAAAAAGTGAAAAAATCCTAATTTAATCTTTTTTAGTCCCAAAAGTGAAAAAAACTAATTTCAATATTTTTCTTCAAAAAAGTGACAAAGTCCCATTCTGAGTGTGCACTTGAAAAAAATTCTACTTTTTCATCCAAAAAGTGAAAAAATCCAAATTTCATCTTTTTTAGTCCCAAAAGTGAAAAAATCGGATTTCAATTTTTGTCTTCAAAACAGTGACAAAGTCCCATTCTGAGTGTGCACTTGAAAAAAATTCTACTTTTTCATCCAAAAAGTGAAAAAATCCAAATTGAATACATTTCTTCAAAAAGTCGCAAAGTCCCACTCTGAATGGGGACTTAGAAAAAATTTCAACCTTTATCGTCCAAAAAGTGAAAGCATCCAAATTTAATTTTCTTCTTCAAAGAAGTGATAAATTCCCATTCTGACAAGGGACTTGGAAGCTCTTTTGACTTTTTACAAAAGTTGAATTTTTTTCTAAGTCCCATCTCATTATGAGATGGGACTTAGAAAAATATTCAACTTTTGTCTAAGTTGACATGTGTTCCGCTTCCCATGTCAGAATGGGACATTTCGACTTATTGGATGGAAAGATAAACTTTTTTGATCCAAATAGCGAAAAAGTGAAAATTCATAGTTTTTGTCAAAAATGTGACAAAGTCCCATTCTGAGTAGGGATTTGAAAAAATTTCAAATTTTTCATCCAAAAGGTGAAAAAAATCCTAATTTCATCTTTTAGTCCCAAAAGTGAAAAAACAAATTTCAATATTTTTCGTCAAAAAAGTGACCAAAATCCCATTATGAGAGGGCACTTAGAAAAAATTTCAACTTTTTTCATCCAAAAAGTGAAAAAATCCAAATTTCATCTTTTTTAGTCCCAAAAGTGAAAAAATCGGATTTCAATTTTTGTCTTCAAAAATGTGACAAAGTCCCATTCTGAGTGGGCACTTAGAAAAAATTTCAACTTTTTTCATCCAAAAAGTGAAATAATCCAAATTTCATCTTTTTTAGTCCAAAAGTGTAAAAAACTAATTTCAATATTTTTCTTCGAAAAAGTGACAAAGTCCCATTCTGAGTGGGCACTTAGAAAAAATTTCAACTTTTTTCATCCAAAAAGTGAAAAAATCCAAATTTCATCTTTTTTAGTCCCAAAAGTGAAAAAATCAGATTTCTATTTTTTTCTTCAAAAAAATGACAAAGTCCCATTCTGAGTGGGCACTTAGAAAAAATTTCAACTTTTTTCATCCAAAAAGTGAAAAAATCCAAATTTCATTTTTTTTAGTCCCAAAAGTGAAAAAATCGGATTTCAATTTTTTTCTTCGAAAAAGTGACAAAGTCCCATTCTGAGTGGGCACTTAGAAAAAATTTCAACTTCTTTGATCCAAAAAGTGAAAAAATCCAAATTTCATCTTTTTAATCCCAAAAGTGAAAACATCGGATTTCAATTTTTTTCTTCAATAAAGTGACAAAGTCCCATTCTGAGTGGGCACTTAGAAAAAATTTCTACTTTTTCATCCAAAAAGTGAAAAAATCCAAATTGAATACATTTCATCAAAAAAGTCACAAAGTCCCATTCAGAATCGGGACTTAGAAAAAATTTCAACCTTTATCGTCCAAAAAGTGAAAACATCCAAATTTAATTTTCTTCTTCAAAGAAGTGATAAATTCCCATTCTGACAAGGGATTGGAAGCTCTTTTGATTTTTTACAAAAGTTGAATTTTTTTCTAAGTCCCATCTCATGAGATGGGACTTAGAAAAATATTCAACTTTTGTCTAAGTTGACATGTGTTCCGCTTCTCATTTCAGAATGGGACATTTCGACTTATTGGATGGAAAGATAAACTTTTTTGATCCAAATAGTGAAAAAATCCAAATTTCATCTTTTTTAGTCCCAAAAGTGAAAAAATCAAATTTCATTTTTTTTGTTCAAAAAAGTGGCAAAGTCCCATTCTGAGTGGGCACTTAGTAAACATTTCTACTTTTTCATCCAAAAAGTGAAAAAATCAAAATTTCATCTATTTTTGGCCCAAAAGTGAAAACATCGGATTTCAATTTTTTTTCTTCAAAAAAGTGAGAAAGTCCCATTCTGAGTGTGCACTTAGAATTTTTTTAAACTTTTTTCATCCAAAAAGTGAAAAAAATCAAAATTTCATCTTTTATAGTCCCAAAAGTGAAAAAATCGGATTTAAATTTTTTTCTTCAAAAAAGTGACAAAGCCCCATTCTGAGTGGGCACTTAGAAAAAATGTCAACTTTTTTCATCCAAAAAGTGAAAAAATCAAAATTTCATCTTTTTTAGTCCCAAAAGTGAAAAAAAATAATTTCAATATTTTTCTTTGAAAAAGTGACAAACTCCCATTCTGAGTGGGCACTTAGAAAACATTTCTACTTTTTCATCCAAAAAAGTGAAAAAATCCAAATTTCATCTTTTTTTATCCCAAAAGTGAAAACATTGAATTTCAATTTTTTTCTTCAAAAAAGTGACAAAGTCCCATTCTGAGTGTGCACTTGAAAAAAATTCTACTTTTTCATCCAAAAAGTGAAAAAATCCAAATTGAATACATTTCTTCAAAAAAGTCGCAAAGTCCCACTCTGAATGGGGACTTAGAAAAAATTTCAACCTTTATCGTCAAAAAAGTGAAAGCATCCAAATTTAATTTTCTTCTTCAAAGAAGTGATAAATTCAAATTCTGACAAGGGACTTGGAAGCTCTTTTGACTTTTTACAAAAGTTGAATTTTTTTTTAAGTCCCATCTCATTATGATATGGGACTTAGAAAAATATTCAACTTTTGTCTAAGTTGACATGTGTTCCGCTTCCCATGTCAGAATGGGACAGTTCGACTTATTGGATGAAAAGATAAACTTTTTTGATCCAAATGGTGAAAAAGTGAAAATTCATAGTTTTTGTCAAAAATGTGACAAAGTCCCATTCTGAGTAGGGATTTGAAAAAATTTCACATTTTTCATCCAAAAGGTGAAAAAAATCCAAATTTCATCTTTTTAGTCCCAAAAGTGAAAAAACAAATTTCAATTTTTTTCTTCAAAAAAGTGACAAACTGCCATTCTGAGTGGGCACTTAGAAAACATTTCTTCTTTTTTCATCCTAAAAGTGAAAAAATCGAAATTTCATCTTTTTTAGTCCCAAAAGTGAAAAAATCGGATTTAAATTTTTCCTTCAAAAAGTGACAAAGTCCCATTCTGAGTGTGCACTTAGAAAATGTTTCTACTTTTTCATCCAAAAAGTGAAAAAATCCAAATTTCATCTTTTTTAGCCCCAAAAGTGAAAAAATCAAATTTCATTTTTTTTCTTCAAATAAGTGACAAAGTCCCATTCTGAGTGTGCACTTGAATAAAATTCTACTTTTTCATCCAAAAAGTGAAAAAATCCAAATTGAATACATTTCTTCAAAAAAGTCGCAAAGTCCCACTCTGAATGGGGACTTAGAAAAAATTTCAACCTTTATCGTCCAAAAAGTGAAAGCATCCAAATTTAATTTTCTTCTTCAAAGAAGTGATAAATTCACATTCTGACAAGGGACTTGGAAGCTCTTTTGACTTTTTACAAAAGTTGAATTTATTTCTAAGTCCCATCTCATTATGAGATGGGACTGAGAAAAATATTAAACTTTTGTCTAAGTTGACATGTGTTCCGCTTCCCATGTCAGAATGGGACATTTCGACTTATTGGATGGAAAGATAAACTTTTTTGATCCAAATAGTGAAAAAGTGAAAATTCATAGTTTTTGTCAGAAATGTGACAAAGTCCCATTCTGAGTAGGGATTTGAGAAAAATTCACATTTTTCATCCAAAAGGTGAAAAAAATCAAACTTTCATCTTTTTAGTCCCAAAGGTGAAAAAACAAATTTCAATATTTTTCTTCAAAAAAGTGACAAAGTCCCATTCTGAGTGGGCACTTAGAAAAAATTTCAACTTTTTTCATCCAAAAAGTGAAAAAATCCAAATTTCACCTTTTTAAGTCCCAAAAGTGAAAAATTCAAATTTCATTATTTTTCTTCAAAAAAGTGACAAAGTCCCATTCTGAGTGGGCACTTAGAAAACATTTCTACTTTTTCATCCAAAAAGTGAAAAAATCCAAATTTCATCTTTTTTTGTCTCAAAAGTGAAAAAATCAAATTTCAATTTTTTTCTTCAAAAAAGTGACAAAGTCCCATTCTGAGTGGGCACTTAGAAAAAAATTCTACTTTTTCATCCAAAAGTGAAAAAATCCAAATTGAATACATTTCTTCAAAAAAGTCGCAAAGTCCCACTCTGAATGGGGACTTTGAAAAAATTTCAACATTTATCGTCCAAAAAGTGAAAGCCTCCAAATTTAATTTTCTTCTGCAAAGAAGTGATAAACTCCCATTCTGATAAGGGACTTGGAAGTTCTATTGACTTTTTACAAAAGTTGAATTTTTTTCTAAGTCCAATCCCATTATGAGATGGGACTTAGAAAAATATTCAACTTTTGTCTAAGTTGACATGTGTTCCGCTTCCCATGTCAGAATGAGACATTTTGACTTATTGGATGGAAAGATAAACTTTTTTGATCGAAATAGTGAAAAAGTGAACATTCATAGTTTTTGTCAAAAATGTGACAAAGTCCCATTCTGAGTAGGGATTTGAAAAAAATTCACATTTTTCATCCAAAAGGTGAAAAAAATCCAAATTTCATCTTTTTAGTCCCAAAAGTGAAAAAACAAATTTCAATATTTTTCTTCAAAAAAGTGACAAAGTCCCATTCTGAGTGGGCACTTAAAAAAAAATTCAACTTTTTTCATCCAAAAAGTGAAAAAATCAAAATTTCATCTTTTTTAGTCCCAAAAGTGAAAAAATCAAATGTAATTTTTTTTCTTCAAAAACGTGACAAAGTCCCATTCTGAGTGGGCACTTCGAAAAAAAAATCAACTTTTTTATCCAAAAAGTGAAAAAATCCAAATTTCATCTTTTTTAGTCCCAAAAGTGAAAAAATCAAATTTCAATTCTTTTCCTCGTAAAAGTGACAAAGCCCCATTCTGAGTGGGCACTTAGAAATAATTTCAATTTTTTCATCCAAAAATTGAAAAAATCCAAATTGCATCTTTTTTTGTCCCAAAAGTAAAAAAAAATCAAATTTCAATTTCTTTCTTCAAAAAAGCGACAAAGTACCATTCAGAGTGTGCACTTAGAAACAATTTCAACTTTTTTCATCCAAAAGTGAAAAAATCCAAATTTCATCTTTTTTAGTCCCAAAAGTGAAAAAATCAAATTTAATTTTTTTTCTTCAAAAAGTGACAAAGTCCCATTCTGTGTGCACTTAGAAAAAATTTCAACTTTTTCATCCAAAAAGTGAATAAATCCAAATTGAATACATTTCTTCAAAAAAGTCGCAAAGTCCCACTCTGAATGGGGACTTAGAAAAAATTTCAACATTTATCGTCCAAAAAGTGAAAGCATCCAAATTTAATTTTCTTCTGCAAAGAAGTGATAAACTCCCATTCTGATAAGGGACTTGGAAGTTCTTTTGACTTTTACAAAAGTTGAATTTTTTTCTAAGTCCCATCTCATTATGAGATGGGACTTAGAAAAATATTCAACTTTTGTCTAAGTTGACATGTGTTCCGCTTCCCATGTCAGAATGGGACATTTTGACTTATTGGATGGAAAGATAAACTTTTTTGATCCAAATAGTGAAAAAGTGAACATTCATAGTTTTTGTCAAAAATGTGACAAAGTCCCATTCTGAGTAGGGATTTGAAAAAAATTCACATTTTTCATCCAAAAGGTGAAAAAAATCCAAATTTCATCTTTTTAGTCCCAAAAGTGAAAAAACAAATTTCAATATTTTTCTTCAAAAAAAGTGACAAAGTCCCATTCTGAGTGGGCACTTATTAAAAATTCAACTTTTTTCATCCAAAAAGTGAAAAAAATCCAAATTTCATCTTTTTTAGTCCCAAAAGTGAAAAAATCAAATTTAATTTTTTTTCTTCAAAAAAGTGACAAAGTCCCATTCTGAGTGTGCACTTAGAAAAAATTTCAACTTTTTCATCCAAAAAGTGAAAAAATCCAAATTGAATACATTTCTTCAAAAAAGTTGCAAAGTCCCACTCTGAATGGGGACTTAGAAAAAATTTCAACATTTATCGTCCAAAAAGTGAAAGCATCCAAATTTAATTTTCTTCTGCAAAGAAGTGATAAACTCCCATTCTGATAAGGGACTTGGAAGTTCTTTTGACTTTTTACAAAAGTTGAATTTTTTTCTAAGTCCCATCTCATTATGAGATGGGACTTAGAAAAATATTCAACTTTTGTCTAAGTTGACATGTGTTCCGCTTCCCATGTCAGAATGGGACATTTTGACTTATTGGATGGAAAGATAAACTTTTTTGATCCAAATAGTGAAAAAGTGAACATTCATAGTTTTTGTCAAAAATGTGACAAAGTCCCATTCTGAGTATAGGGATTTGAAAAAATTTCACATTTTTCATCCAAAAGGTGAAAAAAATCCAAATTTCATCATTTTAGTCCCAAAAGTAAAAAAACAAATTTCAAAATTTTTCTTCAAAAAAGCGACAAAGTACCATTCAGAGTGTGCACTTAGAAACAATTTCAACTTTTTTCATCCAAAAAGTGAAAAAATCAAAATTTCATCTTTTTTAGTCCCAAAAGTGAAAAAATCAAATTTCATTTTTTTCTTCAAAAAAGTGACAAAGTCCCATTCTGAGTGGGCACTTAGAAAAAAATTCTACTTTTTCATCCAAAAAGTGAAAAAAATCCAAATTGAATACATTTCTTCAAAAAAGTCGCAAAGTCCCACTCTGAATGGGGACTTAGAAAAAATTTCAACATTTATCGTCCAAAAAGTGAAAGCCTCCAAATTTAATTTTCTTCTGCAAAGAAGTGATAAACTCCCATTCTGACAAGGGACTTGGAAGTTCTTTTGACTTTCTACAAAAGTTGCATTTTTTTCTAAGTCCCATCCCATTATGAGATGGGACTTAGAAAAATATTCAACTTTTGTCTAAGTTGACATGTGTTCCGCTTCCCATGTCAGAATGGGACATTTTGACTTATTGGATGGAAAGATAAACTTTTTTGATCCAAATAGTGAAAAAGTGAACATTCATAGTTTTTGTCAAAAATGTGACAAAGTCCCATTCTGAGTAGGGATTTGAAAAAAATTCACATTTTTCATCCAAAAGGTGAAAAAAATCCAAATTTCATCTTTTTAGTCCCAAAAGTGAAAAAACAAATTTCAATATTTTTCTTCAAAAAAGTGACAAAGTCCCATTCTGAGTGGGCACTTAAAAAAAATTCAACTTTTTTCATCCAAAAAGTGAAAAAATCAAAATTTCATCTTTTTTAGTCCCAAAAGTGAAAAAATCAAATGTAATTTTTTTTCTTCAAAAACGTGACAAAGTCCCATTCTGAGTGGGCACTTCGAAAAAAAATCAACTTTTTTATCCAAAAAGTGAAAAAATCCAAATTTCATCTTTTTAGTCCCAAAAGTGAAAAAATCAAATTTCAATTCTTTTCCTCGTAAAAGTGACAAAGCCCCATTCTGAGTGGGCACTTAGAAATAATTTCAATTTTTTCATCCAAAAATTGAAAAAATCCAAATTGCATCTTTTTTTGTCCCAAAAGTAAAAAAAAATCAAATTTCAATTTCTTTCTTCAAAAAAGCGACAAAGTACCATTCAGAGTGTGCACTTAGAAAACAATTTCAACTTTTTTCATCCAAAAAGTGAAAAAATCCAAATTTCATCTTTTTTAGTCCCAAAAGTGAAAAAATCAAATTTAATTTTTTTTCTTCAAAAAAGTGACAAAGTCCCATTCTGTGTGCACTTAGAAAAAATTTCAACTTTTTCATCCAAAAAGTGAATAAATCCAAATTGAATACATTTCTTCAAAAAAGTCGCAAAGTCCCACTCTGAATGGGGACTTAGAAAAAATTTCAACATTTATCGTCCAAAAAGTGAAAGCATCCAAATTTAATTTTCTTCTGCAAAGAAGTGATAAACTCCCATTCTGATAAGGGACTTGGAAGTTCTTTTGACTTTTTACAAAAGTTGAATTTTTTTCTAAGTCCCATCTCATTATGAGATGGGACTTAGAAAAATATTCAACTTTTGTCTAAGTTGACATGTGTTCCGCTTCCCATGTCAGAATGGGACATTTTGACTTATTGGATGGAAAGATAAACTTTTTTGATCCAAATAGTGAAAAAGTGAACATTCATAGTTTTTGTCAAAAATGTGACAAAGTCCCATTCTGAGTAGGGATTTGAAAAAAATTCACATTTTTCATCCAAAAGGTGAAAAAAATCCAAATTTCATCTTTTTAGTCCCAAAAGTGAAAAAACAAATTTCAATATTTTTCTTCAAAAAAGTGACAAAGTCCCATTCTGAGTGGGCACTTATTAAAAATTTCAACTTTTTTCATCCAAAAAGTGAAAAAATCCAAATTTCATCTTTTTTAGTCCCAAAAGTGAAAAAATCAAATTTAATTTTTTTTCTTCAAAAAAGTGACAAAGTCCCATTCTGAGTGTGCACTTAGAAAAAATTTCAACTTTTTCATCCAAAAAGTGAAAAAATCCAAATTGGAATACATTTCTTCAAAAAAGTTGCAAAGTCCCACTCTGAATGGGGACTTAGAAAAAATTTCAACATTTATCGTCCAAAAAGTGAAAGCATCCAAATTTAATTTTCTTCTGCAAAGAAGTGATAAACTCCCATTCTGATAAGGGACTTGGAAGTTCTTTTGACTTTTTACAAAAGTTGAATTTTTTTCTAAGTCCCATCTCATTATGAGATGGGACTTAGAAAAATATTCAACTTTTGTCTAAGTTGACATGTGTTCCGCTTCCCATGTCAGAATGGGACATTTTGACTTATTGGATGGAAAGATAAACTTTTTTGATCCAAATAGTGAAAAAGTGAACATTCATAGTTTTTTGTCAAAAATGTGACAAAGTCCCATTCTGAGTATAGGGATTTGAAAAAATTTCACATTTTTCATCCAAAAGGTGAAAAAAATCCAAATTTCATCATTTTAGTCCCAAAAGTAAAAAAACAAATTTCAAAATTTTTCTTCAAAAAAGCGACAAAGTACCATTCAGAGTGTGCACTTAGAAACAATTTCAACTTTTTTCATCCAAAAAGTGAAAAAATCAAAATTTCATCTTTTTTAGTCCCAAAAGTGAAAAAATCAAATTTCATTTTTTTCTTCAAAAAAGTGACAAAGTCCCATTCTGAGTGGGCACTTAGAAAAAAATTCTACTTTTTCATCCAAAAAGTGAAAAAATCCAAATTGAATACATTTCTTCAAAAAAGTCGCAAAGTCCCACTCTGAATGGGGACTTAGAAAAAATTTCAACATTTATCGTCCAAAAAGTGAAAGCCTCCAAATTTAATTTTCTTCTGCAAAGAAGTGATAAACTCCCATTCTGACAAGGGACTTGGAAGTTCTTTTGACTTTCTACAAAAGTTGCATTTTTTTCTAAGTCCCATCCCATTATGAGATGGGACTTAGAAAAATATTCAACTTTTGTCTAAGTTGACATGTGTTCCGCTTCCCATGTCAGAATGGGACATTTTGACTTATTGGATGGAAAGATAAACTTTTTTGATCCAAATAGTGAAAAAGTGAACATTCATAGTTTTTGTCAAAAATGTGACAAAGTCCCATTCTGAGTAGGGATTTGAAAAAAATTCACATTTTTCATCCAAAAGGTGAAAAAAATCCAAATTTCATCTTTTTAGTCCCAAAAGTGAAAAAACAAATTTCAATATTTTTCTTCAAAAAAGTGACAAAGTCCCATTCTGAGTGGGCACTTAAAAAAAAATTCAACTTTTTTCATCCAAAAAGTGAAAAAATCAAAATTTCATCTTTTTTAGTCCCAAAAGTGAAAAAATCAAATGTAATTTTTTTTCTTCAAAAACGTGACAAAGTCCCATTCTGAGTGGGCACTTCGAAAAAAAATCAACTTTTTTATCCAAAAAGTGAAAAAATCCAAATTTCATCTTTTTTAGTCCCAAAAGTGAAAAAATCAAATTTCAATTCTTTTCCTCGTAAAAGTGACAAAGCCCCATTCTGAGTGGGCACTTAGAAATAATTTCAATTTTTTCATCCAAAAATTGAAAAAATCCAAATTGCATCTTTTTTTGTCCCAAAAGTAAAAAAAATCAAATTTCAATTTCTTTCTTCAAAAAAGCGACAAAGTACCATTCAGAGTGTGCACTTAGAAACAATTTCAACTTTTTTCATCCAAAAAGTGAAAAAATCCAAATTTCATCTTTTTTAGTCCCAAAAGTGAAAAAATCAAATTTAATTTTTTTTCTTCAAAAAAGTGACAAAGTCCCATTCTGTGTGCACTTAGAAAAAATTTCAACTTTTTCATCCAAAAAGTGAATAAATCCAAATTGAATACATTTCTTCAAAAAAGTCGCAAAGTCCCACTCTGAATGGGGACTTAGAAAAAATTTCAACATTTATCGTCCAAAAGTGAAAGCATCCAAATTTAATTTTCTTCTGCAAAGAAGTGATAAACTCCCATTCTGATAAGGGACTTGGAAGTTCTTTTGACTTTTTACGAAAGTTGAATTTTTTTCTAAGTCCCATCTCATTATGAGATGGGACTTAGAAAAATATTCAACTTTTGTCTAAGTTGACATGTGTTCCGCTTCCCATGTCAGAATGAGACATTTCGACTTATTGGATGGAAAGATAAACTTTTTTGATCCAAATAGTGAAAAAGTGAACATTCATAGTTTTTGTCAAAAATGTGACAAAGTCCCATTCTGAGTAGGGATTTGAAAAAAAATTCACATTTTTCATCCAAAAGGTGAAAAAAATCCAAATTTCATCTTTTTAGTCCCAAAAGTGAAAAAACAAATTTCAATATTTTTCTTCAAAAAAGTGACAAAGTCCCATTCTGAGTGGGCACTTAAAAAAAATTTCAACTTTTTTCATCCAAAAAGTGAAAAAATCCAAATTTCATCTTTTTTAGTCCCAAAAGTGAAAAAATCAAATTTAATTTTTTTTCTTCAAAAAAGTGACAAAGTCCCATTCTGAGTGTGCACTTTGAAAAAATTTCAACTTTTTGATCCAAAAAGTGAAAAAATCCAAATTGAATACATTTCTTCAAAAAAGTCGCAAAGTCCCACTCTGAATGGGGACTTAGAAAAAATTTCAACATTTATCGTCCAAAAAGTGAAAGCATCCAAATTTAATTTTCTTCTGCAAAGAAGTGATAAACTCCCATTCTGATAAGGGACTTGGAAGTTCTTTTGACTTTCTACAAAAGTTGCATTTTTTTCTAAGTCCCATCCCATTATGAGATGGGACTTAGAAAAATATTCAACTTTTGTCTAAGTTGACATGTGTTCCGCTTCCCATGTCAGAATGGGACATTTTGACTTATTGGATGGAAAGATAAACTTTTTTGATCCAAATAGTGAAAAAAGTGAACATTCATAGTTTTTGTCAAAAATGTGACAAAGTCCCATTCTGAGTAGGGATTTGAAAAAAATTCACATTTTTCATCCAAAAGGTGAAAAAAATCCAAATTTCATCTTTTTAGTCCCAAAAGTGAAAAAACAAATTTCAATATTTTTCTTCAAAAAAGTGACAAAGTCCCATTCTGAGTGGGCACTTAAAAAAAAATTCAACTTTTTTCATCCAAAAAGTGAAAAAATCAAAATTTCATCTTTTTTAGTCCCAAAAGTGAAAAAATCAAATGTAATTTTTTTTCTTCAAAAAAGTGACAAAGTCCCATTCTGAGTGGGCACTTCGAAAAAAAATCAACTTTTTTATCCAAAAAGTGAAAAAAATCCAAATTTCATCTTTTTTAGTCCAAAAGTGAAAAAATCAAATTTCAATTCTTTTCCTCGTAAAAGTGACAAAGCCCCATTCTGAGTGGGCACTTAGAAATAATTTCAATTTTTTCATCCAAAAATTGAAAAAATCCAAATTGCATCTTTTTTTGTCCCAAAAGTAAAAAAAAATCAAATTTCAATTTCTTTCTTCAAAAAAGCGACAAAGTACCATTCAGAGTGTGCACTTAGAAACAATTTCAACTTTTTTCATCCAAAAAGTGAAAAAATCCAAATTTCATCTTTTTTAGTCCCAAAAGTGAAAAAATCAAATTTAATTTTTTTTCTTCAAAAAAGTGACAAAGTCCCATTCTGTGTGCACTTAGAAAAAATTTCAACTTTTTCATCCAAAAAGTGAATAAATCCAAATTGAATACATTTCTTCAAAAAAGTCGCAAAGTCCCACTCTGAATGGGGACTTAGAAAAAATTTCAACATTTATCGTCCAAAAAGTGAAAGCATCCAAATTTAATTTTCTTCTGCAAAGAAGTGATAAACTCCCATTCTGATAAGGGACTTGGAAGTTCTTTTGACTTTTTACGAAAGTTGAATTTTTTTCTAAGTCCCATCTCATTATGAGATGGGACTTAGAAAAATATTCAACTTTTGTCTAAGTTGACATGTGTTCCGCTTCCATGTCAGAATGAGACATTTCGACTTATTGGATGGAAAGATAAACTTTTTTGATCCAAATAGTGAAAAAGTGAACATTCATAGTTTTTGTCAAAATGTGACAAAGTCCCATTCTGAGTAGGGATTTGAAAAAAAATTCACATGTTTTCATCCAAAAGGTGAAAAAAATCCAAATTTCATCATTTTAGTCCCAAAAGTGAAAAAACAAATTTCAAAATTTTTCTTCAAAAAAGCGACAAAGTCCCATTCTGAGTGGGCACTTAGAAACAATTTCAACTTTTTTCATCCAAAAAGTGAAAAAATCAAAATTTCATCTTTTTTAGTCCCAAAAGTGAAAAAAATCAAATTTCATTTTTTTCTTCAAAAAAGTGACAAAGTCCCATTCTGAGTGGGCACTTAGAAAACATTTCTACTTTTTCATCCAAAAAGTGAAAAAATCCAAATTTCATCTTTTTTACTCCAAAAAGTGAAAAAATCCAATTGAATACATTTCTTCAAAAAAGTCGCAAAGTCCCACTCTGAATGGGGACTTAGAAAAAATTTCAACATTTATCGTCCAAAAAGTGAAAGCCTCCAAATTTAATTTTCTTCTGCAAAGAAGTGATAAACTCCCATTCTGACAAGGGACTTGGAAGTTCTTTTGACTTTCTACAAAAGTTGCATTTTTTTCTAAGTCCCATCCCATTATGAGATGGGACTTAGAAAAATATTTCAACTTTTGTCTAAGTTGACATGTGTTCCGCTTCCCATGTCAGAATGGGACATTTTGACTTATTGGATGGAAAGATAAACTTTTTTGATCCAAATAGTGAAAAAGTGAACATTCATAGTTTTTGTCAAAATGTGACAAAGTCCCATTCTGAGTAGGGATTTGAAAAAATTCACATTTTTCATCCAAAAGGTGAAAAAAATCCAAATTTCATCTTTTTAGTCCCAAAAGTGAAAAAACTAATTTCAATATTTTTCTTCAAAAAAGTGACAAAGTCCCATTCTGAGTGGGCACTTAAAAAAAATTCAACTTTTTTCATCCAAAAAGTGAAAAAATCAAAATTTCATCTTTTTTAGTCCCAAAAGTGAAAAAATCAAATGTAATTTTTTTTCTTCAAAAACGTGACAAAGTCCCATTCTGAGTGGGCACTTCGAAAAAAAATCAACTTTTTTATCCAAAAAAGTGAAAAAATCCAAATTTCATCTTTTTTAGTCCCAAAAGTGAAAAAATCAAATTTCAATTCTTTTCCTCGTAAAAGTGACAAAGCCCCATTCTGAGTGGGCACTTAGAAATAATTTCAATTTTTTCATCCAAAAATTGAAAAAATCCAAATTGCATCTTTTTTTGTCCCAAAAGTAAAAAAAAATCAAATTTCAATTTCTTTCTTCAAAAAAGCGACAAAGTACCATTCAGAGTGTGCACTTAGAAACAATTTCAACTTTTTTCATCCAAAAAGTGAAAAAATCCAAATTTCATCTTTTTTAGTCCCAAAAGTGAAAAAATCAAATTTAATTTTTTTTCTTCAAAAAAGTGACAAAGTCCTTTCTGTGTGCACTTAGAAAAAATTTCAACTTTTTCATCCAAAAAGTGAATAAATCCAAATTGAATACATTTCTTCAAAAAAGTCGCAAAGTCCCACTCTGAATGGGGACTTAGAAAAAATTTCAACATTTATCGTCCAAAAAGTGAAAGCATCCAAATTTAATTTTCTTCTGCAAAGAAGTGATAAACTCCCCATTCTGATAAGGGACTTGGAAGTTCTTTTGACTTTTTACGAAAGTTGAATTTTTTTCTAAGTCCCATCTCATTATGAGATGGGACTTAGAAAAATATTCAACTTTTGTCTAAGTTGACATGTGTTCCGCTTCCCATGTCAGAATGAGACATTTCGACTTATTGGATGGAAAGATAAACTTTTTTGATCCAAATAGTGAAAAAGTGAACATTCATAGTTTTTGTCAAAAATGTGACAAAGTCCCATTCTGAGTAGGGATTTGAAAAAATTCACATTTTTCATCCAAAAGGTGAAAAAAATCCAAATTTCATCATTTTAGTCCCAAAAGTGAAAAAACAAATTTCAAAATTTTTCTTCAAAAAAGCGACAAAGTCCCATTCTGAGTGGGCACTTAGAAACAATTTCAACTTTTTTCATCCAAAAAGTGAAAAAATCAAAATTTCATCTTTTTTAGTCCCAAAAGTGAAAAAATCAAATTTCATTTTTTTCTTCAAAAAAGTGACAAAGTCCCATTCTGAGTGGGCACTTAGAAAACATTTCTACTTTTTCATCCAAAAAGTGAAAAAATCCAAATGTCATCTTTTTTACTCCAAAAAGTGAAAAAATCCAAATTGAATACATTTCTTCAAAAAAGTCTCAAAGTCCCACTCTGAATGGGGACTTAGAAAAAATTTCAACATTTATCGTCCAAAAAGTGAAAGCGTCCAAATTTAATTTTCTTCTGCAAAGAAGTGATAAACTCCCATTCTGATAAGGGACTTGGAAGTTCTATTGACTTTTTACAAAAGTTGAATTTTTTTCTAAGTCCCATCCCATTATGAGATGGGACTTGGAAAAATATTCAACTTTTGTCTAAGTTGACATGTGTTCCGCTTCCCATGTCAGAATGGGACATTTTGACTTATTGGATGGAAAGATAAACTTTTTTGATCCAAATAGTGAAAAAGTGAACATTCATAGTTTTTGTCAAAAATGTGACAAAGTCCCATTCTGAGTAGGGATTTGAAACAAATTCACATTTTTCATCCAAAAGGTGAAAAAAATCCAAATTTCATCTTTTTAGTCCCAAAAGTGAAAAAACAAATTTCAATATTTTTCTTCAAAAAAGTGACAAAGTCCCATTCTGAGTGGGCACTTATTAAAAATTTCAACTTTTTTCATCCAAAAAGTGAAAAAATCCAAATTTCATCTTTTTTAGTCCCAAAAGTGAAAAAATCAAATTTAATTTTTTTTCTTCAAAAAGTGACAAAGTCCCATTCTGAGTGTGCACTTAGAAAAAATTTCAACTTTTTCATCCAAAAAGTGAAAAAATCCAAATTGAATACATTTCTTCAAAAAAGTCGCAAAGTCCCACTCTGAATGGGGACTTAGAAAAAATTTCAACATTTATCGTCCAAAAAGTGAAAGCATCCAAATTTAATTTTCTTCTGCAAAGAAGTGATAAACTCCCATTCTGATAAGGGACTTGGAAGTTCTTTTGACTTTTTACAAAAGTTGAATTTTTTTCTAAGTCCCATCTCATTATGAGATGGGACTTAGAAAAATATTCAACTTTTGTCTAAGTTGACATGTGTTCCGCTTCCCATGTCAGAATGGGACATTTTGACTTATTGGATGGAAAGATAAACTTTTTTGATCCAAACAGTGAAAAAGTGAACATTCATAGTTTTTGTCAAAAATGTGACAAAGTCCCATTCTGAGTATAGGGATTTGAAAAAATTTCACATTTTTCATCCAAAAGGTGAAAAAAATCCAAATTTCATCATTTTAGTCCCAAAAGTAAAAAAACAAATTTCAAAATTTTTCTTCAAAAAAGCGACAAAGTACCATTCAGAGTGTGCACTTAGAAACAATTTCAACTTCTTTCATCCAAAAAGTGAAAAAATCAAATTTCATCTTTTTTAGTCCCAAAAGTGAAAAAATCAAATTTCATTTTTTTCTTCAAAAAAGTGACAAAGTCCCATTCTGAGTGGGCACTTAGAAAAAAATTCTACTTTTTCATCCAAAAAGTGGAAAAAATCCAAATTGAATACATTCTTCAAAAAAGTCGCAAAGTCCCACTCTGAATGGGGACTTAGAAAAAATTTCAACATTTATCGTCCAAAAAGTGAAAGCCTCCAAATTTAATTTTTCTTCTGCAAAGAAGTGATAAACTCCCATTCTGACAAGGGACTTGGAAGTTCTTTTGACTTTCTACAAAAGTTGCATTTTTTTCTAAGTCCCATCCCATTATGAGATGGGACTTAGAAAAATATTCAACTTTTGTCTAAGTTGACATGTGTTCCTCTTCCCATGTCAGAATGGGACATTTTGACTTATTGGATGGAAAGATAAACTTTTTTGATCCAAATAGTGAAAAAGTGAACATTCATAGTTTTTGTCAAAAAATGTGACAAAGTCCCATTCTGAGTAGGGATTTGAAAAAAATTCACATTTTTCATCCAAAAGGTGAAAAAAATCCAAATTTCATCTTTTAGTCCCAAAAGTGAAAAAAACAAATTTCAATATTTTTCTTCAAAAAAGTGACAAAGTCCCATTCTGAGTGGGCACTTAAAAAAAAATTCAACTTTTTTCATCCAAAAAGTGAAAAAATCCAAATTTCATCTTTTTTAGTCCCAAAAGTGAAAAAATCAAATGTAATTTTTTTTCTTCAAAAACGTGACAAAGTCCCATTCTGAGTGGGCACTTCGAAAAAAAATCAACTTTTTTATCCAAAAAGTGAAAAAATCCAAATTTCATCTTTTTTAGTCCCAAAAGTGAAAAAATCAAATTTCAATTCTTTTCCTCGTAAAAGTGACAAAGCCCCATTCTGAGTGGGCACTTAGAAATAATTTCAATTTTTTCATCCAAAAATTGAAAAAATCCAAATTGCATCTTTTTTTGTCCCAAAAGTAAAAAAAAATCAAATTTCAATTTCTTTCTTCAAAAAAGCGACAAAGTACCATTCAGAGTGTGCACTTAGAAACAATTTCAACTTTTTTCATCCAAAAAGTGAAAAAATCCAAATTTCATCTTTTTTAGTCCCAAAAGTGAAAAAATCAAATTTAATTTTTTTTCTTCAAAAAAGTGACAAAGTCCCATTCTG